>NC_062969.1:12840381-12923979 GCF_023119035.1 Salvia hispanica | reverse complement strand
CAACATGCTCAAAATATGCTTTTTAGTATACCAATCCTAACAATATTGAACTCTCCCTATCCAAATCCAAAATTATAAGTAATCCGGGTTTCCGTTTTAACTTTCATTTCCCGCGCTTAAGATAAAAATGTCCATTAATTAATTAATGTCCGCTATTGACTTAATTAATTAATTTCTTATTAATTCCAAGAGTGGACTTAACATGAAACGCTTATTTATTATTCATAGAGTGATCAAACTCCAACTAGCTAGGTTCCGAATAATAAAATCTTGTTTCGCGCTCCTCTTGAGGACATTATCAAACGAGACTCACCTCGCGCATGATTCAATATAATAGCAATCATAGCACCGCTAGATATTAATCACCACTACCCAATATATCAGGATTATTGGGTTACGAAAAACCCGCATCATTTGATAAGTCAAAGTAATGCATAATCAATACCGTATGCTCAATGCTAACCTATATTGATTAAGAAACAAATATTTATCAAGACCCCGCCTTTCAGTAGATAGCACAAAGACAAGTCTTGTTGTTAGATCCGTTCAGTGCTTTACCACACCAATGTCATCTTATTTCAGTAAGGCTTAGAAATATGCGGATTGACATTGCAACCTTTCACGATAGATAGTCTAATTCCATCTAGGTCGTGAAATTCTTCTTTTTTTTTGTTTAGGACTGAGACCGTGTTACCTTAAAGTGGACGTCGCCCACAACCGATCTACTAAAACAAAGACTTAGACTTTGTTAAGTTAACTAATATATTTAAACATGCAATTAACATCAATTAAATGTAAAACATAACAACATTATGACAAAAATAATCTGTTTTATTCCTTGGAAAATAAAATAAGAGTTTTACAGTATTCAATCACTCGAAACATGGTTTCCAGTATACAAACTCTAACACATGTCGCCGCACCTCCGTAGGCCAACCGCCCGATTGTCGCGGTGCACTTTTGAATAGGGGTGTGGCCGGGTCTGCCAGCCGCATCGTGCCTGAAGCGGAAACACTTATATCAACGCTCCAAAGCGTCAACGATACGCATAAACAACTCCCCGCGCATCCTAAAACTCCACCCGAACATGTTGGCGTTAAACCGCGGCTGCTCTGCGAAGTAGTCGTCATATAGCCGCTGATGTGCAGCTACGTGATCCCGAGCAATCACTGCTCGGCGGTGGACAATGGGTGGAGGTCGAGGTACCGCCGGCTGCATAGCCCTTTGTAGCAGCCGGTCTATCTCACCCTCCGTATAGGCCTCCAATGCTTCGTCCATTTGTCGTTCGTACTCCTCATCACTACTACCACTACTACCACCCGCGTTGTTGCTCTTGTACAGAAATTAAGAGAGAGAGAAAACTCGTTAAAACAAGTGGTGCGAATGAAAATGACGTGAAAATCGCGTATATATAGTGTTTCGAAAATTTAATTAAAAAAAAAGTTGTGCTGGCCGATCGCTCGCCGATCGCCAGCCTACAATGGCGGCGAGCGCTCGCCGATTCCGCGCTCGCCGGTTGCAATGGTTCGGCGAGCGGACCGGCTAGCGCCGGAAATCGGCTAGCCAGTCGCTCGCTGATTATAGTGGATGCTCTTATATTTGTAAAGTCAAACACTAATAAATTACAACAATTAATACGGTATGAAATTATAAACAATCATGGCAATAAAAAGTTCCATTATTTGGGCAAATTTCATAAATTGATGATCTTGACTTTTTCAAATTTAATTTAGTTTTCACCATTATATAATATCATACCTAATTTTGTTTGATGATTTTGGCATGAAGATGTTGAATATACAATATAATCGACTCAATGATCATCAATCGATTTTATTGAATTGGCACTGAGAAATTAAGTACTACTACTATATAACACATGTCGTTCTTCTTATAATTTACAATCGTACGATTTTTTAAAAATTAAAATAATTAGATGCGAATGATTATTATCAATTTAATTTTCTTTTCACTATTATATATCATATCTGATTTGATTTCATGATTTTTACGCGAATATGTAGAGTATATAATGAAATCAAATTCGTGATAGTCAATTAATTGGGTAATAGTGAAATGGAGTATACATACATGTAGTCATCTTTACAATACTCAATCACCATATTTATTTTTTTAAAACATAATTGGACGTGAATGACTATTATCAATTTAATTTATTTTTTGCTACATTAATATATAATAGAGTATAATTTCATTTCATATTTTTTGTGTGAAAATGTAGAGTACATAATTAAATCGACTTAAGAATCATCAATTAGTTGGATGATACTAGCACTGAGAAATTAAATATATATACATGTAGTCATTTTTATACTTTACAATCTTAAGATTTACTTAAAAATAAAATAATTGGACGCGAATGACTATTATCAGTTTAATTTATTTTTCACTATTATATTTCATATTTAATTTTATTTCATGATTTGTACGTGAAGATGTACCGTATATAATGCAATTGACTTAATGATCATAATATGTGATACTACTAAGTACTAATAATTGGACATGAATAACTATTAAGATTTTAACTTATTTTTAACTATTTATACGCTCTCTAGTTAGTGTTGTTTCATAATTTTTTAGTGGAGATATAGACATCGATTTAATTATTATAATTAGTTAGTCAGGGATAGCATTGAGAAAAGTATATATATATGTCTGTTGTCATTTTTATATTTTTTTAATCATAATAATTATTTAATAATAAAATAATTAATTCTTTTTACTACTATATATAACATACGGAGTATTTAATTTCGTTTCATAAAATATAAAGATAGAGAAGAGTACCAAATAATAAATTAATAAATAACTTAAGAGGTCGTGTATAGTGAAAAATAGAAGCATAAATTAAATATTGTTGCCTACACGGCTACACCATTCATGTAAGTTAGTTGAGTAATTATATTAATGTCTAGATATGAGGAGGATATAATTAATTTTTTCCTAAATTTGTACTTGTAAATTTAATACTCCTAATTTCCTAAATGATCATGTAAGGGTAAATATGTAATGTATTAATTTCATGAATCAATATAAATTAATTGCAATGTAAAATATTTAAAATATCCTATTTTGTATATACTATTTTTGTTTGGTGACAAAATATAATAAGATAGTTCATTTTAGAGAAAAATATTTGGTGAGATTAGTCGAAATAGCCGAAGGTAAGATTTTATATGTTGTCATTTGGAATGTAGTAGTAATAAATAAAGAGCGAAAGATTACATGCCCCTAATTATATACCTAGTACTAAATATTTACTATGTTTTTGGTCAAATTAGTTAAACTAGCCTTGTGTTTGTGAATCCAAAAAATTTGATTAGGGGTACTGAGGATTGTCGACATTGCGACGGAGCAGTTAGTATCCTGTCGCCATTGAGTCTTCTTGTAAATCGATTATTATCTTAATCGTTTATAATATTTGGAACGCTTCAAGTTAATAATCGATTATTTTTAAATTAAACTTGGATTCACAAGCCACACACAAAGATGGGGAATTGAAAAGGATGAAACTTGAACTGAAGTTAAAAATACATAATGCACAGATAAACGACGCTATACACATTGCCAGAAAACAATGCTGAGAAGAGACACATGGAATCCTGCTATAATCTGTTACAACCCCTTCCCCCACCCTTACCTGTTAAATATAATTCCAGCAGGAAATAACTACCAGAAACATACAGTAGACTATTTTTTCAACTGCAAAACCAAATATAGTAATAATGAAATAATAAAAGACTCTACAGTTATGATTATCGGCCAAAGCCTTTCTATATATACAGATCAACGCCAGCGTGTTGCTGGCTTAAAGAGCACAACATTGTCGGGTTCAAGTGACTGCCTCCTCGTAGTTGTTTGATTCGTCCATAGGCTAACTGAGAAATGACAGCAAAGTCTGCGGGGGAATATCAAACGAGAGATCTTTTGACTCAGAAACTTACTAGCATGAATGAAAAGACTGTTTATCCTTAAAAAAGAAAACATATGTACCTCACGGCATCATAGAAAAGGGGACTGCCGGATCACAGAGATGCTGCCAGAAACCCACGGAACCTCTGAACCCTTGTCTGAGCGTGCGATCCTGCTGGTTTATTTTCCCTTCTCCTTCCTAAACGGATAAAGGAGTCTTCTGTGTCTAGTACATAGGAGATCTGAAACACATTATCATTAAACAATGGTAAACCTAAAATTACCATAAACAGAATCAAGATTCAAATATAGCTACCAAATAGGTAGAATTAATAATAACAAATCCAGTCTATTCAGCAAAAAGGCACATGCATTAGTGTCACTACAAAAAGCTAGGAAATCGGGAATGTTTACTAGCCTAAAATGGAAATAAAGAGGTTTTTAATTTTCAGTAAATGCTTAAAGAATATTATCATTCTGTGCATTAGATATGAAATCAGTATTGCGATCTACAAGCTCTAACACAGCCGCAGAGCAGAGTCACAAGAAGTAACTCCTAAGTAACTCGAATAACATATGAGATCTCTAATCCCTATGGCCCGTGTCTACCAAATTACCATGCCTAAGAGCATGCCAATAAACATTTTAATCTGTCCCCTACCAGCCATCCCTGGATTTTAATTTTATTAGTGGAAAATACAGATCTTTAATGTCTGTGAACTACAAAGGGTGCAAAATTAAATTAAATTAAGACATAAACATTGAAAATTTGAACTTAGAGTTGGATTAAGATATTAGTTATTGGTGGTTGAGTCTGTTCCTCAAAGATTTGCTAGATTAGAAATCCTTATTTGTATTGGTAACACAAGAATGATTTACCTGGTTCCTATGAAAGTGTACATATTTCACTTTTTATATAAAGTGTGAACAGTTATTGACTCAAACTCCCAACATATACAAAAGGGAAAAGATGAATAATACCTTGAATGAGGAGGCAGCCATCTTGCATTCCAACCCATGCATTATCATAACATTTTCGGTAGCCATAGATAGTGCGGTAGATTCATCAAGGTTAGCATACTTTTGCAAATTCCTGCAACGTGTTACAAGCCAATCAGGCTTTGAGATGAACCAATCAAAATTGAGCAGTTCGTGAAATATCTAGCTCAAGAGAAAATTGATTATCCGGTAAGTATATCTTTCCCGTCTTCTTGTCATTAATTTAGCCTGGAAATAGTTCAGTTTGAAGGAGCAATAGTAGTAGGGAGTAGCTATAAATGTTTCAGATCCCTAAAATCGTTTACAAGGCATAACCTTACCAAAATCAATGTTCTTTCAAATTGCACGCAATCAAGTGTTTTCCTTTCTAATCATTCCGGTTACCACGTGGAAATTACAAGAAAGTGGCATATACGTAATTGGTAACTGTACAAAATCAAATGCAGAAGTGCACAAGCTATACACTATATCATAAAAGTCCAGCAAATAAATAAGCAAAAAGAACTTATTGCTGTGACAACCATGTATGATCCCAGTAATCCACAGGTTCAATTCATGCCATATTTAATATTCCAAAAGACCAAAGTGTTTACATGTAAGGAAACAACTGCAACCATCCCTGCTGATTTATACATTTGGTTCAGGAATGCCAGGGCGTCAATCCATGGAATTTAACCATTTCTTAAAAGAAAGGGACGCTCCTCTATTTCAAGATTGGACTGATATCAATACCTATTCAGCATTACTGGTGATGACAACTTTTTCCCGCGAGCAACCGAAAGATAATCGTTATGAAGATAGGATGAAAAATTAGGATCTACTGAAACAGCAACTACTTCTGACTTCTCATTTCCGTCATCCATTAATTGGATAGATAAGCGAGTGGGTGAAGTCGTCTACAAGAAACATGAAACAACTGAGCAACAAATTCATAGGTAATACACAAAGCAAGTTAATGGGTTTAAGGAAAGCTATTTATTAAGTGAAACCTACACACTGAAACCGGTATATGTTCTCTTCATGCAAGAGGACATGGACGTTTTCGTAATAAACTGAATCAACATACTTCTCAGGTTTTCTAGAATCTTCATATTCATACAACTGAATAAGCTTACAGTCCACTTCATCACTTGAAACAGTTTGGAGCTGCAAAGGAAGTAAAGTACTTAAGTAATATGAGGGTATTGAACTTAGGAAAATCCAGAAGAAGCTAATGAAGTTTACCTGTTTGACCAGCTTATATATTAACTTATCTAAAGTGAAGAGCATATAAGACTGGTTTCCAATCAATGATCGACAATCATCTTCAAATTTCGTATTATCAGAAGATCCATCAAGTAAATTAAACAATGAGCTCGTGAACCTGCACACAACTTACAGCTAAATAAGTTAAGCAATATGGCTACAAGAACTTCAGAAATTATACTATGCCTTCAAGTTACCTGGCATAAGGATCAGAACTATCATCATTTGTTGTTCGCCATTTACTTTCAGCAGATAATGAATTCACCTTAGCTGACAATATTCTCTCATACAGTGTCTGGTAACATAGAAAAGAATATTATTCAGCATTAAAATCAATATCATAGGAAATGCTTAACCAATGAAGCATCTTTGCTGCTTCATAGAGTTTCTATGATCATTTTATGAACTTTCCCCTCTCATGATCACAAAGTCTAACTTGATCAAGAGTTGCAATACAACTACCATGAGAAAATAAGTGCACAAAAAAATCATAACTTCATACCTGATGCAGCCGAAACAACACATAAAAGGTGTCATTTCCATAAAAAAACCGCTGATCCTTCTTCCCAGCACCTAGAATTGGAGATGCCGCGTACTTTGACAGAGGTTTGCAGGTCATAAGAAAACGTTCGGACTGTGGTACTGATGCACCATCTGCTCCTGTATCGTGAGCTTCGCTATTGTTCTCTGCCTCACCTTCACTCTCGGCTTTACCATTAAGGTCGTGCTCTCCATCGTCCTCTTCATCATGCTCTTCACGTGAGCAATCATCTGCAGCAGACTCACTGCCTGAAACATCTTCTCCAGCCTCAGAAACATTCTCACTCTCCTCATCATCTGCATCCTCATCGTTTTCACCTGCAGCATCTGCACAATTCTCTTCACGAATCCCTGTTTCATGTTGCATGCCATCAGTGCCACAATTTTTCAGAGGCAATGTTGGTGAAGTATCATCCTGATAGGCACCATAATTATCTTCAAAATCCCCATTAGGGGACAGCTCACCCTCTTCTTTCTCATTTTTATAAGGACCAATCACATCTTCCTTGTATGCAGTTAGTCTAGATCCTTCTGCAAGCTCACCATTTTTCAATTGATTCAATCTCACAGTCTCCCCAGCCTGTTCCCACAAGAATTAGTTTGAGAACCAACTGAATACGTACAAAGTACAACAGTTTACATATCAAAACCAAAGATATAAACATAGCAACCCAACACAGAGAGGGCATGCACATATATAGCACAAGTATTGAATGGGGGGGGGGGGGGGGGGCAAAAAGGGGAAGCATAACTGTGATCTGAATGTCTACCCAAAAAGTTTTATGTGCATACCTCTAAAGAGTGTAAATCTCCTGTGATAGGTTTGGCTCCATTATTTTCCTCAGAGTGGCCATTATTTAATCGCAATAGGTTTGCACCATGCCCTTGAAATTGTAAAGCTTTTAAATTAATTAAGAGAAGACAAAGTAAATTAAATTATAGATTCTATTGTCTGTCCGCTAAAATTGTATGTGTGAAACAATTTTCACAAATCACTACTGCGAACTTAAGCATCAGAATTTATAAATGCTTCATTATGTATCCTAAATGCATACATACCAAGATTAGCATCTGATCCAGAAGAAAGAGCTGCATCAGTGTTGGTTAATCTTTCACCAGCTGTAAGCCCTACCTTAGCATCTACATTCTTTAAGCTAAGCCTGCCTGAATTGTGTTGAGGAGAAGTAGACAATTCACCATTGCAGTTGGGTTTTGGTTGCTTAAAGTTCGTCACAGAAGCATCAGCATGGGGACTATCTTCACTTTCTGTTGTGCCTGTGACAGTATGCTTAATCGTTTGATGCTTTGAAGCATCATCTTTGGTAGCCACATTTGACTGTGGCCTGGAGTGAATGCCCAGCATTGGCTCAAGAAAAGTTGTCCAGAATCTCAAAATTTTATTGATCTGTTCTTTTGTTGAGCAGACTTCTTCGCATGAGTATTCGATAATCTTATAAACATCATCATGAATCTCAGCATCAGAATATTCAAATTCAATGTCTGGAACAATAGAGTGTCTATTTCCAGCAACAATACTAAGTAGCACACTATCCTCTTTCTGCCTTTTCTCCTTGATTTCTTTTATTTCTGCCACTAAAGCTGCCCATTGAGAGCATGAATCAATATCTTTTCAGAAAAAGTAAGATAGAAAAAAAGGCAAATATCTTTGATTTGTAGTATATGGTTTCCGGATGATTTATGGATAACTATATTGACCTCATGCCAATTGTTCAATACCTAGCCTCATTAACAAATTAGAACTATGGCTGACCATCAAAAGGATGAAAAGTATCTTAGCAGAAGGAAGATGAATAGCAGATTGTTGCACACAAGTGACTTATACTTATACACCATGACAGTGATGCTAATAGTACTAAGAAGCCACAACAAAAGGGTAGACTGACATATGATTTCACAAATAACTAAAGGTTCTTAGTGACAGTAGGAAATAGAAGATTCAAGAGGTAAAAACATAGCAGTACCAAGCTTAACAGAATATAACAATTTGAGGAAGAGAGGTGTGTGAGCATGTGTAGTGGGGGAGGGGGGTGCTCAGAAAAACAAACAATGGCAAAGACTTCAAGTCCTAAAGGAAAGCAGATAGCAAAAAACCTAGTGCTTATCATACTAAACCGAACCTAAGTACAATTTGTTTACTGCTTTAGGGTTCAGTAACAATCCTTATATAGAACAACATTAACAACTGGAAGAATATACTATAGGTCCAAACTCACCTTTTGTGCTCAAGTTCTTTGAATCTTGTTGCTTGAAGTAGAAACTTCGGTGGTCAAGAGATTTGTAATGGTTCTTAGAATATATGTCAGCCCAAATTTTGTTAAAATCCAAACGACACTTGGTCCAGTCCTCCTGCTTCTGCTTAAGTCGGGTTAGGACAACAGGCAATGCATGAGACGGATTTTTACGCAAAATGTCCATCACATCAAGACCATGGTCACCGTATAGGCGTTCAATGCATCTTAAATTCAGAGCTACAAAAAGAAAGAGAAGCACCCCTTTATCATTGATATGATGATATGAATACCTCTACACTTTTGCTAGGTTTTTAGGGGGTTGGGGGAGGTCAGAGTTGAATAGCTCTTTTGAAATAAGTTCCTACTCAATACTCCACAATGACAAACCTGTAAAATGGTCTTCGATCCGTATATGACTGTCTGAATCAGTTGATTTGTTAGTAATACTGTTCAAAAGCTCCTCTGCTCGCTTTGCGGTTGAACTGACAGACTCCAATAACAAGTCTAGCTCAAATCTGATACATAAATCAAATCAAACGGGACAAAAATCAACATCCCCTAAGGAATTTCCGAGATGCACTTTCATTACACTATATCATATACGGGGTTGCAGAAATACAAGGGGACACAGCCCTATGCAGCGAATAAAAGTATAATAAACATCACACTAGCTATACCACTAGTAGTTAAGCATATAGAGGACTAGGTGGCCAAAGTCTTTGGCAGCATACCTATCATCTTCACACCTAAAGAGGCTTTCTTCGTACTGGTTTCTTCGCATGTGTTTAAAAGAATAATCCTCACTACCAGATGTCACCGACACCCAGTGATCATTCAAAACTTGAGCACCAAGCTCTGACCTCTGGCTAGCTAAGGGTATTGGATACTGCAAGAGAAAATCCGTGATAACAAAATATTAGAAAGAGACAGCCATTACTTCTTAACCATGTTTCAAAATAAGCACAAATCATTCTCACATCTTCTGGAAGAAGCCGATAACTGGGGGAGCAGCGTTGACAATTGGAAAGGTCCAGCTCTTGAATGGACTTTCCCCAGTATTTCAAATTGTATCTATCTTTCTCTTTCCCTCCTTCCACTTCACGTTTTGGTTCTTTCTCTTTTTCCTCTATTTTGATAGATTTTGAAGTATTTCCTTCATTCCATAATGTTTCTGCTATCAAGAAAATTCTCAGAATAAGAATCCAAAAAGCTTAGTGATAGCTGATACCTGCAACAGTTGTACTGTCGGGGGGGGGGGGTGCACTGGCAATTGATACAACAGAAAAAGGAATTATTTTGTAGATGCAAGAGTATATAAAGGGAATTGTTACATACTTTTGCCCATAACACCAGCCAAGAAACCCTCTGCAGAATACAAACTTGCTTAGCAACGAAACAATTCAATCAAAATTACAAGCTCTTCAAATCAGAATCTATGATTACCTAAACGCTCACAGTGCTCCAAAAATTCCTTGAAGCCTTCCATGAGATCAGGAAATTTACCAAGTAAATCAGAAACCTGAAAAAACCTTGTATAAGAACTGGAAAAAATGAACTCATGAACATATCCAACTAACATTTATGTTTTTAAACACAATACCTAGAGGAGGAAAAAATGTCTTATCCTAAATAACTTAAAACAATCTATGCCGAAAGAAACTACGGATTGTGAATGCAACTAAAATAATGTCGCTCAATCAAGAAACTATGGATTGTGAATGCAACTAAAATTAAAAGCATAAATAAATACTGAATATGGAAACATGGGGAAAATCAGAAGACACTAAACTTTCTGAAAGTAAGAAGAAACTAAAAATGATTGGTAGGTAAGTATTCTAGTATTTATAAAGACCTAGGTATACACTAAATGGTGATTCACACGATGTCCATACCAAACTCTGTAATTCCTTTCTTGTAATGATTTCTGTACTGTAAATGTGAAGGCATTTCAAAAATGCTTGGTAATCATCCGCACTGCGCAACCTCTCCTTCACCTTTTCACAAAAGTCGAACTCATGGCTGTACATACCTTGAATGAACAAACAAAACTGAGCATAAGTACCAAGCCAAATATGACAAAAGAGGCAGTGAGACTTCTCCTCCTTTGTATTTCAATTTCTTTTTTTCACCTTTTTCCCCTTTCCTCTTTTGGAGTATTGGAGGTATATTGAAGTGAGGATATTTGATATTTCCGTATCAGAACTTCAAGAATTTGTGGTGCAAAATGATGATTAAAAACATAAAACCTAACCAGCTCTTCCATATATGTAAAGAAGCCGAAAAATAAATGCACTCACTTTTTGATGCATCTTTATCATCCCCATAGTCTTTCCGAACAGATTTTCTTTTCTCGGAAAGCCGATGCATGGTAGCGTCCTTATTGTTCTCGATGTCAGGATCTCTGTCATCAGGATCACGGTTTTTCGTATCCCTATTGTCTTTTTCAGAATGTTTCTTCAGCTCTTTGTGCAATCGCATAACGCTTTTATCATCATCAACATCAGGACGTTCAACACTAAGATCTCTTTCTCCATGGGGACCTATGATCCTATCCCTTCGCGGCCGCTGCTAAAGATTTATGTGACATCCATTTTAGCAAGGAAAATACAAATCATGTGCTTAAATAAATGTAGAGAAAGAAACCTTATCAACATGAGACTGTCCTGTTGTGGGTAGGGCAGAGCTCCTCTCATCATAACGATGAAAAGAATGCCGTCCAAAAGAAGCCTGAGGAGCTGACACTGTGGATGAAGTATCTGGCAGAAATCTCGTGAATTCATCAAGAAGGTCGGGGTGGTCCTCAAAAAGTGCTGCAACCTGAAACTACAGATATTAGGACCTAATATTTAAAAAAAGAATAGGAATTGATAACAGCAGAGAAGCAGACCTCTTCGTAAACCTGCTTTATACCCTTATGTTCTTTCCGGTACATATTCAAAATGTCCAAGAAAGATTTATACACGTGATCGTCATTTTGAAAACGTCTCTGCAGGTTAAAAACCATGGATATAAAATCATATTACTGGACTTTCTCATAAGCTAAATCCTGCATATTAACAAAATTTACCACCTTGATCTTATTGACAAAACTAATAGCCTCCTCAAACTCAACAGTCCTCTTTGCTGGAGCCTCTTCCTCGTCAGTTAGGGTAATTTCATATCCTTTGGGCAAGAATGTATTAAACCCAAGTATAAGATTAGGATGTCCTTTAAACAACTCTTTCACCCTAGCTATGACCCCAGCGGTGTCAATCCTGTCAAAACAAATAATGAGTTACAAAAAAAAAAAAAAACATTCCATTCATCCCAAGTAAGCAAGAAGCTATAACCTAGTGAAACTTATTTACCTTTGAGCCTTAAAATCTTTCATGACATCAAGGAACCTATCATATTTTTCCCTTTGATCCTGGAACATGTCCTTAACATCCTTCAAATAACTCAATGCATCATTTGTCGTGAGCTTTTGCGCACCTCCAGCTGTAACAGCGGTACCACCACCACCATTAACACTGCCGCCAGCACCACCACCTCCTCCTCCTACTGCCCCAACTCCATCCATGCCCCCACCCCCACCGGCTATAGGAGGATTTGGAAGGCCATACCTTAATAAGAGTACAGAGCAAACTCAATTTAAGTTCAATTTCTCGGGTAACTGACACTCGCCACATAAACATTTATTATCATAATCGACAAAAATAAACAGCTGGTGACAGCTATGTGCTGCGTATCAAAATCAATAAATATATGGATAACTTCTTCATGCTTTTGAAAATTTAATTTAGAAATTCCAACCAACGGAAATCCTAGTATTGGTGAAATTTTAAATAGTATCGGCAATCAGGTTTACAGGATAAGATAACCCCAAGTAATACAGCCAAAAATAATCAATTTTTCTTTACCTATTAATAAGCAATCCCAGAAACACCCTTCCCCCAAACCCCACCTAACCCGGCCAGCCTCTCCGAAAGAGAATTTGTAGTTAACTTCCCCAGACTCTTTAAATATTTCATTTAGCAAATCCAGCCAACGATAATCCTCATCGTTATAAATTTGTAAGACGTTTAAGAGACGGCACCAAGTAGCGTGGACAAATAAATTAATACATTCATTTATTAATGAGCAATCTCCAAGATCTTCCCCCAAACCCCATCTAACACAACCAGCACCTATAAAAGAGAAAGTCCGAGTGTTAAAGCAACTCACGTCAAAAGAACAAAAAGGCACCGACAAGGATGAAGATCCAAACTTTTGATCTCAGATAGCTCTACCCCAATCAGTATAACACGATAGCATAATTAAATCTTATATTTCCATAACAATTCTTCCAGCTGCCACTTGCAAGGTAGCCTAATTAAACTTTAGATAAAAGACAAGAATCGGCACCGAACAATTTTGATCAAGAAGACGACAACGGAGTCCATTCGATTAGGTTACAAAGAAATCAACAAAACCACATTGATGGAAGAAACATTAAACCAACCAAAACGTCAAAGGAGACAGCAAATAATGTATGCAATTAAATCACTGACCATATAACATATCTCGATATATAGAAACTGAAAAAACACAAAAAATTAGAGAGAGAAGCTCACGATTCTCCTCGAGAAGAAGAGCCGAACGGTCTCTTAAATTGAGGGTTTAAAAACACATCATCCCGCAAACGCTTCATCCCTGCGCAGAACACAACTACTTAGACAATAACAACAATTGAGCAACACAACAAAAGCAAAAACACACAATTTCAGAGACATCAAAAAAGTAGAGAAAACAGCCAATTTTCGTCCATTTTGGATAAAAATACCAACCAGGAAACACTGCTTCCGTGAGAAAAACGGAAAAGTGAACAGATCTAAACTCAGCAGCCAATAATTCAACAATTAGTTACACTTGAACAATTCCGGTTTTGCACGCTCTACATCTCCTTAATTAATTAATTCAATTCCTCCGCTCTCTCCACCGTTCACCGCACAAATCAATAAACACGAGTTTGAGAGAGCAAATCAAACGAGAGATGTGAAGGATGTAGAGAGAATTTTGTTAGTTTCACGAGAATTTTTGGAGTTTTATGCAGGGGAGAGAGATATAGGTCTCTTTTATAGTGTATAGAAGAAATACAAGTGTTTTCAAAACAATGTTACCTCCGCATATATTTTACAGTATTAAAATGCTTTTTCCTCTCATTTATGTAATAAAATGATATAGTAAATGTTTTTTACGAAAAAATTTCAGATCGTGTGCAATTACAATTAAATATTTGTGGTGCCTTAATATTTTGATAAACATGTGTATACGTATGTACTACATAATTACAATTTAATATTGGAATTATTACAAACTTAATTGATTTATATGTAATGGGGATAAGTCTGCTAAAAGAAATAGTGTATGTTGCAATCTGCAAAATGTGGGTAATTTAACTAAATGAATAATTCCAGTCTCGTTTATATTCTTAGATGACGTGTTTCGGAATATCTAATTTTATTAAAATTTTGAGATTTTAAATAGTACTATTTCGGCAATAACCCTAACCCTAATCTTAATCCTAACCCACTTCAGTTGTAGGCTAGCTTATCGGGCCAACACGTTTATGCATAATAAATAATGATTATGATTTTTGTTAATAAATGGAGTATGTTATTGTAACAAAAGTCAAATTGTGTTTTCTCAAATTAAAACATTTAATTTTATTTTGGATAAAAAAATAAGTGTCATTCAACATGAATTTACATTGTACTAATAAGTTAAAGCATGGGAGGTAATGATTTGACAAATATTTATAAATAAATGGTTATCTTTGATTGCATGTTGGAAAAATCAAAAAACATTGTTACATTATAAATCTGTATTTAATAACCAAATTTGTGTGTTAATGAATTACGACTCGAACCAGTTTTGGGCTAATCCAGTCGGTCTCAAACATTATATTCAGGCCCATCGAGGTTTTAATTTGGAATAAAATATTCGGTCCTTACTATTTCTCGATTTATTCAGATTGATTGATTTACCAATAGTTAATCAAATTCCTAATTTATTGGAAGAATTGATTGAATGTTAGTGTCTTAATATCGAGGATAGACGTTTAACAAAAATATATAAATAAGAACAAAATAAAGAAGTAAAACTATATATCAGTGGTTGTGGCATGTCAGGAGAGAAATGGATTATCCTGTCGTGTTGTTAGCATATCGTTACAATGCAAATTGAATTGCGTTGATATAGTGTTGGTGTCATATTTGTCGCGTGTATCCCTAATTAATCGTGTTTGTATATGACTTTGTCGTATACTACTTCATTACATATTGATCTCATAATAATTCCAACCCGCATGAATTATCAATATTCCAAATGATATTCTCAATAAAAGATGCTAGTAGAACAAATTTTTGTGAGAAAAATGTACTTTTTTTTTTTCTTAATTAGCTTTTTCTGACTTTGTATGATACTAATCTTTCTATTCAAAAATAAATGTCACTTTTCATTTTACTACGTCTCACAATAAATATCACATTTTATTTTATTGAAAAAAGTTTTTTTCACATAAATATAAACATATATTTTGTCTCTTTAATAATTACACACAAAATAATATTTTTAAAAATTTCATAAACTCATACTTATCATCCAAGTATGACATCTATTGTAGTACATTCGTAATTGAGCTTTTAGTCAAGTGCTGATCTTTAAGCTCATATAAACAATATTGTTCTAAAACTGTCTGGGCTTAGTTCGTTGAGAAGTGGTTAGAATATTCCACCCTTTTGTATAAAATGATTATAATCATTTACACCACGTTTCTATTGCCAGATAATGTGGCTTAGAAAAATAAATTATTTATTACTTATATAATTTTTTGTGACATAAATATTAAAAGAATTATTGATAGTTGATACCAAGAAAGTAGTACTTGCCATTTTCCTGGTTTCTAATTACATAGCCTAAGTGCCTTATTCTGATTTAATTGTCTTTCGAATCATATACGGAGTATAAAACTATTTTAAAGAGCTTTAATTGATGATTGTGAGTTAAATTAAAGATATGGAAAGTATTACTATAATATTAATACAAAATATGAGTCAATATTTTTACAAATTTCGTTATTATTCAGTTTTGGCAACTCAGTATTTTGAATTTCATTTTATGTATTCAAACCCAAAGCTCAGTTTGATGGAAATTGTTTGATTGTACACTACTAATTTAATTTGTTGTTGTGAGTTGGTAACATTTTTTTTTGGTATTGGCGATATGTGTACCAAATCCACCTTCAGTGAAATTTGACTAATCCTACTTAATCAAATTTGTGAGTTAAGATCAAAAGTCTTTTCAGCAGGTGACGGAGATTGTTACATTAAAAGCTGACTGTAAACTACTAATTTTATTTATTACGAAACCTTTAATTTTTTTGGGATCCTAACACTACGGCCTTCTCGGCAATAAAAAAGTTCTCATGGTCTAAACTACATCAAAAGTAATGAAATGGAATAATTAAAGGACATTAATCTTAAAAACTATTCTCCCCGTCCCAATTACTAACATCACCTACTCTACTTTTCTTATCTCTCCTACTCTATTCCACTCTCCTATTTTATTTTATTTTCATTTCATTTATTTAATATAATTTCTTATTTTCCAAGTTTAAAAGTTTTGCCTCAACTATAAATTTTGGTGGATATTTTCTATAAAATTTGAAATTAATTTAAGAAACTAGTAAATTTTAAAAGTCAGGTAATTTTTTCAACCGAACGGGAATAAATTTTTTTTGACATATTCTGATCTTGTGTGGCAAAGCCGTTAAATATACATTGCCGTAACTAAATTATACACTTAACAACATCAATTTAAAACAATTTCTTTCATTGGAATCCTATCAAAATTAGTGAAGAAATTACATTATACATACAAAATGTCTTACAGATGTTTCAATTTAGTACAGATATTTTATAATAACATAAATCATCCAAAATGTTTAATTAGGTTTTCAACTTTATACATTATGTCAAAAAATTTCTAAACGCCGTCAATTTTATCCATCCTCCACCCAACTCATTTGTAGAATGATGAAAAAGTTTCATTCTGAAGAAGAAGAAGAGCACGCCAGTAAATAATGTAAGAAAAACATCCATACCTCAATTAGAAAAAAGTAATTGGATTGGCTAAAAAAAATCTTATAAAATTAACTTTGTCCAGAATTTTGTTGGATTTGATCACTCTCCACAGACCTTGCAACTTATGGACGGCATGAATTAACTTGGTACCAAAAAATTTCAGTTTTTCTCCCAACTTGGTATGACATTTTTTAAGAGCTTGAACCGCTGGTCATCATTACATTTTTATGTTTCATGATAGAAGAAAATAACAAAAAAGTTCATTGACTTGAATCTGAAATATCAACCATTGTGCAGCTTTATTTTTTTCGACATACAGAATATTGACGGTGTTAAAGAAAGAGAAACGGAATGTAAAAATTTAACACGAATAAACATTTTGTATGATTTAGGTTAACTTAAAATATTTAATATTTTGTATTAAATTGAAATATAAGTGAATTTGGTATGAATGGTATAATTTCCCCAAAATTAGCTATGATCCAAAATTTTCAAACTTCCATTTTGAAGAACACCAGCTCCAGATTCTTTAACCATGAGTACTACACTACTACTCCTTTTTCCTAAACGCATATTATTTCGATTGCTACAGTAACCCCATTGTTCTCTCTCTTTCTCACTGCAACCCTTCGTTTCACCTCCACCCCGCTTTTGACCGTCGCAGCCATCACATCTTGGCTCTCGTCATTGTCGCTCCCTAGTATTTGTTGCCCCACTTTGCTCCACCTCCATTTTCGCCTAGTCCACCACCTCCTTCATCTTCATTTTCATATCACATACTCCCTTCGTCCCGCTTAATTAAAGCAAAACATTTTCTCTATGGCACAAGATTTTATTTGTTTTGTAAATTGAGTGGACCGAGAACAGACTAGATATGCTGATGTTTCTATTCTATAATTGGATGTTTGAAGTATGGCATGTGACATAATAGGTGAAATGTTCAACACATTGTTGAAGATAGATGTCAATTGGTTGTGTTAGATGTTTTCGCTGGTGGTGACCTTCTTATTTGGTAATGTGAAAAGCATCGGGAGTAGGGCTGTCAATTTGGGTATCCAAACCTGAAATCGGTATCTTTTGCTATCCAAACCCCGAACCTCGATAAGCTTTCGGTTACTTGGATTCCGATTCGGCTATCCAATCCCAAAAATCAGATATCAAAATACCTTAATACTAAAAAATAATTGAAATATTCTTTCCAAGTTACAGTTTTCCATCTTGTTCTAAATCACACTATATCCATAATAAATCACTAGCAAGTAATAAGCTTATATATTTTATAATTAAAATCATTTTTATGCTAAAAATGTTTCAGCCATTCAAGTAATCTGCTTAGAGTACTTATCAAATAGAAATGATTTAATCAAATGACACGAATAGTATATCAATAATTTTTGATCGGTTGCTTTGTTTGTTCAACATAAATCTCGACTTGTTATTGTGTATATTACTTTCGAGAATTAAAAGTTTTCATTTTCAACTGCAAAGTCTTCTACACTAAAAGAGAAAAATATTGGTTTTTAAAACTCCAATCAACCTTGCTTCTAAAAAACTCTATCTATAACGTTCATAAACAATAAACAGGGAGTAATGAATTGTAGAACTTGCTATGCAAAAGCACTGAGCCAGAAGATGAATACCGGGTCAAACAGCCAAACACCTTTTCAACACCAATCAAATAAGGCTTTTCAACACCAATCAAATAAGGCAATAGTATGTTGTAGGAATATATAAATGAATGAAGCATAAATTCGTCAATAAAGTAGTACTCCCCATATCGAACTCCTTTTTATAACTCATCGGGATTTCATTTCTGCATTTTTTCAGTTCACAAACAAATGTGCGCATTTTTTGGTACGATGTAGATTGTAGACTATAATCGAACTCCTTTTTATAACTCATTAGGATTTCAATTACTTCAATCTTTCAATTCACAAACAAAATGTGTAGTATATTTTATTTGACATGACTTTGTGATTATTATATACAGCGAAAAGAGTAAAGGTAAAAACTGATCTCGAATATATGCTCATTTTATGATTTTGGTCATATATTTTATCTTTTGAATTTTTGCATCCTGAACATTTCAACTCGGATCACAATTGGTCATACACTAACAATTTTGTTAATTTTTAAACGGTTTTAACCCGAATGAGACTCTTAAAACCATCAAATCGGTCAAAATCGTGTTAAAATTGTTTAAAAATTGACGGAATTGTTAGTGTATGACCAATTGTGATCCGAGTTGAAATGTTCAAGATGCAAAAATTCAAATGATAAAGTATAGGACTAAAATCATAAAATTGACATATGTTTAGGACCAGTTTTGCCTTTACTCCATAGAAAAATAATGTAGTAACAAATTTGAGATAGTTTAACAAAAAAAATTTATGAGAAAGTTAATAAAAATATAGTTACTGTGTTAATACCCAAATTATGGCTAAAATTTTGGTCATAAGAATATCTCCAAGGGAAAAGGTAAATGTTGAGGTAAAGTCATATAATTACTATATTTATCTTCTTTTTATGAAAATCCTTTTTCAAGAAGAAGGGTGTTTGAAAATGTATTATACCATTTCACATTTTAAAGAGTCTCCATCAAAGATGAGGTAATATTTATAACTACTAAATTTACATTCTTTTCATGAAAAGTCATTATCTGAATTATATATAGTATTTGAGAAGGTATTCCGTTGCCCATTGGTTCTATACCGATTCATAACTAGAAAGTTATGCCGGCGCTTTCCTAATCGGGCTAAAATCCCAGAAACAAAAAATACTAAAATAGGAATAAAATTGATATTAATAGAATTGCCCAAAAAATATCATGTTCGAGTGTTCGTAAAGCAAAAACATAGACGCACTCCTATGAACGTAGAAATTAGACCGGATTGGTTGAGTCGAATCGAAGTTGGAAGGTTGCATTAATGATAAAAATCTATAGGGAGGATCCAAACGAAATTTATGTTTTGGAATGCATTTTGTACTACTTTTTTATTTTACAATATAAATTACATTTTTATATTTTTTTTTCTTTGGAATTTATTATTTTTTAGAGGGAACATCTTTTTAGGTCTACGAACTTTGCCAAAGTATCATTTTAGGTCTGTAAACTTTGAAAATATCATTTTAGGCCCGTCAACTACAAATTAATATCACTTGAGGTATTATGATCTTTTTTCCGGACGAAAATGACCTTAAGGCTTTCAAAGGGAAATTTGGACAATTCTTTAACCACTCATTTTGCGTTAGAGACCTATAGTCCAATAATTTTTAACGGTAAATTTTTATATTTAAATTCAATTTGGATGGTAATTGATCTCCATTCTGAAATTCATATAAATAATACTCTGAATGACAATCCAAATTAATAGCTATCTAATTTCAAAACAAATAAACTAAATATAATTCACAAATCACCTATAGTAAGTTCTTAAAATGCAGTTTAGATTGAAAAAATAAAATAAAGTATCATGTCCCAATTCACTATCCCTAAATAATTGGCCATCTAATAATTGAAAAATTAACGCATACAATTTTTTACGGCAAATTTTAATTATATTTAAATTCAATTTGGATGGTAATTGAATTAAATAGTAGTAGTAAAAAACATGTTGGATTCTAGGTCTTTGACGCAAGATGAGTGGCGAAAGAATTTTCCAAATTTCCCTTTGAAGGCCTTAAGGACATTTTCGTCCGAAAAAAGTTTAAAATACCTAAAATGATATTAATTTGTAGTGTTCAGACCTAAAATGATATTTTCAAAGTTTAAGAACCTAAAATGATATTTTTACAAAGTTCGTGGATCTAAAAAGATGTTATATATCTCTTTCTGAAAATAGAAACAAATAGTAATACTATATCTTTAGATATTGTACTTTCCTCCTTGATAATATAGTAAACAACTCTATTTTCTTGAAAATAAAGTAATTTTAAATGATTTGGAAATCGGATAGGACCAATATTTATTGAACAATAACTCATCATTTAGGGTCCACTACAAAATTCAAAAGTGCCGTTATAAATTCTCAATAATAGTTTTCTAAATTCTAATGGTATGATTCATGAACCAAACAAGAGAATTTTGTAACAACAACTTCAATATTTTACAACTCTGTGACAACATTATTTTATAATCAATTTTGATGACCAAAATCCAGTTGGAATTGCATACGCGACTCCATAAATTTAGTTACTATGTATATTAATCAACAAAATTGAGTTATTCGCAATTTCGAAAAATTAAAAGTGGACGTATTTATTTTGGAAACAACTTTCATGTATTCATGGTGTGTGATTAGTTTAAACAAACGATCAGATTAAGCGCACTTGGTGGATTCGATATTAATGATATCATATGAATTATCACAGCCAACTCCAACTCACACAGACACACAGTCAAACTCCACAATACTGATTAAATTAAGCTAATCCCAACTTTAATCACTTTCAAGTTTCATCATTTTCCATTAAACTATCCCTCGAAACCAACCCCACCGGCGACACGCACATCGATATGCTTCTCCATTAATTCTCCATTATCATCAAACCCTACCCACCACCGCCGCCGCCCAATCCACCAATGAACCGCCGTTTCCCCCTCCTGTGCCTGCTGCTACTCTTCTCCTTTTCCGCCGCCGAGGATGACGTCAGGTGCCTGCGCGAGGTGAGGAGCTCGTTGACCGATCCCAGCGATAAGCTCAACTCATGGAACTTCGCCAACAGCTCCGTCGGTTTCATCTGCCGATTCGTCGGCGTCTCGTGCTGGAATGACCGTGAGAACCGCCTAATCAGCCTCGAGCTCCGCGATTTCGCCCTCGCCGGAGCTATTCCTGCTTCCCTGCAGTTTTGTGAGAGTCTCCAAACACTCGATCTATCTGGAAACTCCATCTCCGGTCCGATCCCCCCGGAAATATGCAGATGGCTGCCGTATCTCACCACTCTCGACCTCTCGCGAAATGCTCTGACCGGTCAAATCCCGGAGGATCTCGCCAATTGCTCCTATTTGAACACTCTGATTTTGGATGACAACAAGCTATCGGGGAGTATTCCGTACAAATTCTCGAATCTGCAGAGATTGAAGAAGTTCTCCGTGGCGAATAACGATCTCTCAGGGAGACTGCCGTCGTTTAATTCCGGATTGGAGCTCAATTTCGGCGGTAATAGCGGCCTCTGCGGCGGTCCGGCCGGGAAATGCGGCGGCCTGAGTAAGAAGAGCTTGGCGATTATCATTGCCGCGGGCGTTTTCGGCGCCGCTGCTTCTCTGCTACTAGGATTCGGCCTGTGGTGGTGGTATTTCACTGGATCGGGGAAGAGGCGAAAGAGAGGCTACGGAATCGGAGGAAGAGACGACGCCAGTGGCAGTAATTGGTCTGAGAGATTGAGAGCTCATAAGCTCACACAGGTGATGCTGTTCCAGAAGCCCTTGGTGAAGGTGAAGCTGGCGGATTTGTTGACCTCAACGAACAATTTCAGCGCGGAGAATGTCGTCATGTCGAGCAGGACCGGGACAACGTATAAAGCCGTGTTGCCGGATGGATCAGCGCTGGCGATCAAGCGGCTGAGCTCGTGTAAAATTCCGGAGAAGCAATTTAGGATGGAGATGAATAGGCTGGGGCAATTGAGGCACCCTAATTTGGTGCCATTGTTGGGATTCTGCTTGGTGGAGGAGGAGAAGCTCTTGGTTTACAAGCATTTATCGAATGGGACTCTTGGTTCCACCTTGGCCGGTAGCCCCAGCGCCTTGGATTGGTCGACTAGGTTTAGGATCGCATTGGGGGCTGCAAGAGGGCTCGCTTGGCTTCACCATGGTTGCCACCCTCCAATCTTGCACCAAAATATTAGCTCCAATGTGGTTCTCCTTGATGAGGATTTCGACCCTAGGATCATGGACTTCGGTCTGGCTAGGCTCATGGTTCCTTCGGAGTCAAACGAGTCTAGCTTCGCCTATGGGGATTTGGGTGAGGTTGGATATGTTGCTCCAGAGTACTCAACCACACCGGTTGCTTCTCCGAAAGGAGACGTGTATAGCTTTGGGGTAGTGCTTCTGGAGCTCACAACGGGTCTAAAGCCTCTTGATGTTAGCGCTGCTGACGAGCTGTTTAAGGGCAATCTGGTGGACTGGGTGAGCCACCTCTGTGGCGCAGGCCGGATGAAAGACTGCATCGACACACAGCTGCGTGGGAAGGGCAATGACGAGGACATTGTCAAGTTCTTGAAAATTGCTTGTAGTTGCGTGGTGGCTCGGCCCAAAGACCGGTGGTCGATGTACCAGGTTTATGAATCGCTCAAGGGGATGGCCGAGGAGCGGGGCTTCTCAGAGCAGTACGATGAGTTCCCGCTGTTGTTTGGGAAACAAGAGGCTGCGAGTCCAATTTGAGATGTGGATTGAGTTGAGCAGGAATGATTGGACAGAGATATTTCTGTGGTATGGTGGTGAGTTCTAAGAAAAGAAAACTGTGTGATGGACTGCGACATTTTCTGTATAATAGCTCGCTTGCATGAATATGTAGTTGAGAAGCGCTGTGTTTGTTTGAGATTTGTTGTATGAAAAGCTATTTCCTACTGTTCTAAACATTGGTTTCAAGAGTTGAATCGAAGCTCTTCCCGTCTAACTTGTTTCATCAACTATTTTGCGTGCATATTTTCTCTTCAATTAACAGGACATGATTTTGAATTATTAGTGAATTCCAATCACCATAGGAATAGCCGAATAGCAAATAAATTGGGAAGTCAGTTGAATTGAATGTCTTCTCTTCCACTATTCTAAGTCGGGCTTCAAGTCACCATGAATAATATATCGAGAGTTTGAGATACTATGACCACAAAAGTCAATGAGAAGCTAGATTTGACACATTTGTTGCCTTGTTGAGCCTATATCTGACCACTAGACATCCTTCAAATAATCAACTGTGTATTTTTTTTTCTTGTTTTGGTGATGCTCACAAAACATTTACAAATTCAAAAAAAAAAAGCTTTTGCCATTTTCTGGAGTTAAAGGAAGGAGGTTTTTACTTGGTCAATACAAAAGAAAGATTTGTTGGTGAGGGTATCAATTAGCTCGATATAGATAAGACTATGTTTCATTTAGCAGTGGACCAGAGGATTACATCTATTCCTAAATTTTTTTATAATAACCCTTCTGTCATCATAACCACAAAACTGATTAATCTCATCTTTGTCTCTGACTTCGATTAACTTAATTAATTTTAATTGGAAACTAAATGTTCAAATTGATAAATCTTAACTATATGGTAATATTTTCTTATTAGATTTAATTAGTTTTATTGGATATAATTAGGAAATACTCAACAATATGCTCATTTAGTTGCTTTATCTCACCTTTACACACAAAATTATAAGCTCTGCAATAATCTGTGGCTAAATTGCATGACCTAAACTAGTAAACTTAAGCTAATTAGTTTCATGAATATTTTCTAAGTTAAAGAGTTAACCACCACCACCCCCTGTACACAGTCATGGATCGAGAGATTAGAGGTAAAATCAGAGAATTCGTTATGTTGTATTTTATCATTGCAAATGGCTTCCTATGAAGGATATTGTCCATTGGTCATCTTCTATACTAAGACATCTTGCCTTGATTAACTAGACCTTTGTCCAGTTATCTTCCAACAAATAATAATTGTCCAATTGATTAAGTCATTTTCGGTATACCAAATTTCAGCACATGCGAATTTGGGTATAGAGATTTTCTTCGATAACATATAGTGTTTTCAATATAACTAATTAATCTTTACTTCACAACATATGAGGAGCTGAAAAAGTCATGATCGCTTGAGCACAAGTAGCAAGTAGCTCAAACTTATCGAACGTGTTTATTATTAAAGAGTAATTTAACATAATACAATAATACTGAAAATAATTCATTTGATAACAAAAAAAAGAGAACAAAGACTTCAATGGACGCAATTTCCAGCTCTTCGTCACCTTCCCCCTCCTATTCACATTTGACTTTGACTGAGCTAGTCCGGCTGGCTCCATGGCTGTACCACCTTGACTCAGAAGGAAGCTCCATACAACGGTAGACAGAGACGCAGAGCTCCGAATCTAGAGCGGGAGATGCAGGAGGATGGTGGGACGAAATCAAATATTCAGTCCATTGTTTATTTGGAACACTGCTTATTTATCTAACACTCCTATAAACACAGTTTGGTATTCTATGATAAATCAAAAAATAACCAAGAAAAGAATGAGAAGTGCAAGGTCTACTAACAAAATCGAGACCAATTCACACTCTAATCAACTCCCTTCTGTTCCGGTAGCCGCGCGCCTCTTCATGTAACGCTGATTGTTCCGTCGCATCATCTAATGTTGATTCCAGGCTACTTATGTATCAAAATATTTAAAAATCGAATAGTATAAGTCATGGTTTGTTTGAATAGAAAATGTGTCGAACTAAATAGTTAGATTACCTTGATTCAAATTCTTCACGTTTAGTAGTGGTGGGATTACAATAAGATCTCCTCTCATGATCAAACACTATATTATTGCTAAATTGCTGAGCTTCACTACTATCAAAAACATGTTGCTCTTCCGTATCAAAACCAACAACATCCGTCTTCTGCAGTCCAAACGCCTCCATCTGCGCCCGAATCACGCTCATCATATCGGCGCCATCGTTGAAAACAAACTGCTCCCCTCCATACTCGACTATATGCTGTTGTTGTTGCAAAACCATCTGTTGCTGGCCTTTCTGGCTCGCTTCCCGGTAGCTCTGCAGGGTAGCGTTTACGTAGTCCAACTCCTTGGTAGCAGCCATCAGCTGGTGATACAGGTGAGAAAGCACGCCGCAGCAGCCGGCCACCGGGAAGCGCTCTCGCATGTCGGACTCGTAGATTATCGAGCGCATGGCGTCGTCCCGGTCGAGCTTCTTGGGGAGCTTCTCTAAGATCTTGGTGACGTTGGAGACGCCGAAGAGGCGGTGGACGTTCTGGAACATCTTGGGCTGGTTGGCCGGAAAATAAGGGGCGAGGGGGCAGGCCGGGCTGCACTTGCGGCGTTGGTATTTGCAGGCGGCGCAGGCTGGGGTGGTTCCGCCCTTGACAGTCATTTTATTGTGAGAAGAAACCGCCGTAGAAAATGCGGTAACGATCTTATAGGAAGGGATTTTTTTTTTTTTTTTTAGGAAGGGATATTAGATATGTGTTAGATTTGTTGGGTTATGATGGTGGACTAAGTAATATTGTTGAGAATTACCGATATTTGGGGGGTGTCGTTTTTAAAATTCTAAGGGTTTTGACTTATCTTAATGTATTTTTAAATTAATTAGATGATTATGTATCTAAACAGATTAAGATTCACGTATCTTCCCACTTTTAAAATACTGATTATTTCAACGGAATCTGTTATAAGTATATCATAATTCATATTTATTCAAATATTATAATTTTTTGAAAAATTATGAACTATATATATTTTATTTTTAAATTTATGAATTAATATGATAATTTTCAAAATAAAAGTGATGATAAATTTTACGGAATAAATTGATTTTAATGCAATAAAATATTGGGAACAACGTCCAAAAATCTTCTAGGAGATACGAAATTAAACTTAAAAAGTTTTTGAAAATAATTAAGTAAAAAATGAAAGAAATATATAATGACAAAAATGAAACCGATAGATGTTATGCTAGAGGGATTAAATTTAGTGGAGTTTTTTATATAAAAAAAATTACAACTATATACACATCTTTTGCTGTTTTGAACTTCATGGATTTTAGACATTTTTTAGTATTGTGAAAAATTATGTAATCTGAATTTAACTTATAAAATCACAATATACATATCTATTGCGGTTTTAATATTTCACACCACTATGGTCAGATCCGTCTATCACTATATTGATATGTTCTCATCTAATTCGAAGTATATGTGTATTATGGAGTATATATATTGGGATATAAATGAGTCTTTGTTAAATACACCTTAATTGATAATTGAGGAATGATATGCTGTATACCATATTTAAGCGCTATTTTCGTTTGACGTACGTTTAGCGTTTTTTATTTTGATTTATATTTTTTTTCTAATGTATTAAAAATTGTTATTAAGATTTTTAATTTTACAAAATTCAAAAAAATCAAAGCTCGATTTGTTATTCCATCCATCATATACTTTACTAAACACAAAAAATGAAATTTACCTTTGTTCGAATCGACGTTCTTTGTTCTAATGCAATAAATTACACAAAGAATCATAAAATTTTATAGGTGTATGGACTGAAGATATGTCACTATTACTTCGTATTTCCACAAATATATATACCATTCACTCTAATTTTTGTAAGCCAGGAGATAAGAGTATGTTATTATTAAATTAATATATTCTTTTTAATTATGAAAATAAGAACATGGATATATTATGAAGAAAATTCTAGCTCTCTAGAAATATATATTTAGGCACGGGGATGCGATCATATCATAACTCATATTTATGTGATAACCTAATAACCCTATCATTTTATGGGTCAAAAGTATCATTTTTACTAAAAATGATATTTATACACGATAATTTCAGCATGCATAAAATGATACTTTTATTCCATAAAATGATATTCTGTTCCATAAAATGATATTTTTCATCCATAAAATGAGGGTTATTAGGTTATCACCATAAATATGGAATATGATATGATCACAGCCACTTATATAAAATTAATATACTTTTTAAAATTTTAAAACTGAAGTCATGAATATGTCATATAGAAAATTCTAGGAGCCTCTCTATAAACATATCAAGCCACTTGTATGAAATCTTTTGAAATTAAAGACCAGATATTAACTACTAGAAAAATATGATTTGACATTATGTATAGATTATAAATAACACAAATGAATAGTGATATAGGATAGGTGTCTATTGTAGGCATAACTAGAGAATAAATATCAGTTAAAGATTAATAAAATAATGGTTGATATTATGATTTTTTATATTGGAGAAGAAATCAGTTTACTATATTAAACATTTACTTTACTATAAGAAGGTGGGTATAATGCACATTTAACAAATAAAATAAGGGTTAATCTTTAAAATACTCTCTCATTTTCTCATTTTCTTAATTCATCTCCCGCGCTCCTCTTCTGGGTTAATCTTTGAAATACTCTCTCATTTTTTTAATTCATCTTCCGCCTTTGCTCCTCTTCTCCTCTTCTTCTCGAAATTTCAGATTTCTCACTCCGCTGCTGCCTTATTTCGTCGTTATCAACATCCAATTCTTTCATTCCGTCATTGAACAAATGAATTCAAATCAGAAAGATTTTTCAAAATGTAAGTTGTTCTACTAGTTTCTTCAGGCGAATTAAATTTCTCATATTCAGTCGTCAAACTCATTTTTTATTAATATTTCTTCAACTGATTTAGATTTGAACATTTAATTAAGTTTAGAATCAATAGTTAATTAGGCTTAAAATCGTTCTGACATTAATATTGTAATAGACTCCATGAGTAATTCCCTCTCTTAGTAATTCCTTCTATTTTATTTATGTAGGTTTTGATCGACAGAAAAAAAAATGCAATCAAAGACTCCAATCGTGAGTAATTCGTACCTTACACTACTCTATTTTTTTCATTTTAGTGGAGTAAAACGTGTTTAGAGTGAAGTATTCCATGGTTATAGTGAAGTGTTTGTGATGCATGTTATTAGTGATCTGTTTTTTAATCTCAGTGAAGTAAAACATGCTTAGAGTGAAGTATTACACGGTTAGAGTGAAGTGTTTGTGATCCATGCTTATAGTGATTTGTTTTATCACTTTAGTGAAGTAAAATGTGCTTAGAGTGAAGTATTCCATGGTTAGAGTGAAGTGTTTGTGATGCATGTTATTAGTGATCTTTTTTTTTCATCTCAATGAAGTATAACATGCTTAAAGTGAAGTATTCCATGTTTAGAGTGAAGTTTGTGATCCATGCTTATAGTGCACTGTTTTTTCATCTAAGTGGAGTAAAACGTGCTTAGAGTGAAGTATTCCATGGTTAAAGTAAAGTGTTTGTGATCCATGTTATTAGTGATCTATTTTTTCAACTCAATGAAGTAAAATGTGCTTAGAGTAAAGTGTTTGTGATCCATGCTTATAGCGATCTGTTTTTTCATCTCAGTGAAGTAAAACGTGCTTACAGTGAAGTATTTCATGGTGAGAGTGAAGTGTTTGTGATGCATGTTATTAGTGATTCTATATGCATATTGTAAATATTGAATACAACAAATTCTTTGTTATATTCACTAATTGATTTTATTCTGAAATTGTTATTATCTTTATATGTGTTCTTTCCAATTAGTGCTGTGGACCATTACAACACCGTATGCTTCAGATTTAGCACTAAAAGTATAGTGGTGATTGACAATTCAAAGAATGGTGACATTGAAGAACTTGGCTACAACATCAATGCATTATCAAGAATGTAGGAAAAACATGGACATAGATGTGAAAAAAATGATTGTAAACTTCAAGTGTTCATGAAAAATTCTTATTTTATGTTAATATCTTATTCTCTATTTACTTCACTTGTTCACTGTAAAGGTAATATACTTCACTATAAGCATATAATAGTTCACTAAACACACAATTACTTCATTGGAATAAAAAAGCAGTAAACTATAGGCATGCTGAATATACTTCACTATATGCACAATATACATAACAGTACGCTCAATATATTTCACTGAAATGGAAAACAGTACACTATAATCAATATTTACATCAGTATAAAGCATATTCACTTTCCTATAGAGCATATTCAAATGTTTACCAATATTTTTTCAAGGATCATAATTATCACTATAGAATAGTTTTACATCATTGTACACAAGAGTTAATACACTATATAGTATTTCAACTTCACCGTAAGTAAATGTTCACAATAAATGAACCAAAACATGTAATAAGTGAACTAAAGACTTGTAAGCAGTGAAACAAATACATATAAAAGTGAACTTATTCTCACTTGAGCTCAACAACAAATTTGCATTGAAATAAAAATCACTCAAAAGTGTACTAAAAATGAGTCATAAGTGCTCTACAAAGGCTACAAAGTGAACTATTTATGTCCAAATCTTCACTGCCTCTGTTTTGTCTTCTCATTCACCTTTTTGCAGTTCCTCGAATCATGGTGTCCAATCTCATGACAGTTTCCACATTTTCGACTTGGTTTCATTGATAACTTCATTGCTAACTCCTTCAATTTCTTCCTACTTCCACTCCCTTTTGTACTGACAACATCAGGAGGATGAACTTCAATAAAGTTCGGAACTTGTGAGCCATAGAAGTTCGGAACTTGTGAGCCATATTAAAATCACTGTTAGGCATACTGAATATACTTCAATTAATACTCAATATACTTCTCTACATGAACAATATGCTTCACTGAAATGAAAAAAAAAACAGTACACTATAAAGCATGCTCAAGATACATCACTATAAGCATATACTAAGTTCACTACATGCTTAATATACTTCACCAAAATGAATAAAAACAGTACACTATAAGGCATACTCAATATACTTCACTGTAAGCATATTGTAGTTCACTGAATGCTCAATAGGGGTGGGTATTCGGTCGGTTAACCGACCCCAAAATTTCATCACAAAACTAACCGAAACCGACCCGATCTTTGGTTCGGTTACTTAATTAACCGACTCGGTTAGAACCGGTCGGTTATCGGTTATAACCGAACTAACCGAATTGGTTTATACTAGTTTTAATATACTACTCCCTCCGTCCTCGATTAGGAGTCCCGGTTACTTTTGCACACCTATTTTATAAAAATCATAAAAAATAGTTAAAGTGGAGAAATGGTAAAATAAAAGAGAGAATAATGTTGACAAGAGTCTTATCAACATTATTCTCTCTTTTATTTTATCATTTATCCACTTTAACTATTTTTTATTATTTTTATAAAATGGTTGCGCAAAAGTGACCGGGACTCCTAATCGCGGACGGAGGGAGTACTAGTTTTTAAGCACTTTATTAACTTTAAGAGATCTTATTTTTAAAATAATGTTTAGACACTTGACTTTGAGATATTTGATAGTGACACAAATTAAAATTGACTTTTTTTAACATTGCTATATGACTTATGAGACTTTAATAAAATTTGGAAGTAAATTACAATTTCTTCTATTGTGACAAAATTTGGAAGTAAATTACAATTTTTTCTATGGTGATAAAATTTGAAAGTAAATTATAATTTCTTCTATTACTAATTAAAAATATAATAAAAATTAAAATTGTTTATGGTTTTAACTTTTAACTTGTTATCTACTTTTTATTATTATTATTATTATTATTATTATTATTATTTTATTATTATTGTTATTATTATTATTATTATTTACAAGCAATACATCTATTGTTTAGGCTCTTTAATAGACTTAAACTTTAAATGGTCTAAAATTTGAAAACCTTTCTCTAATAATAAGTGAAAGGTTATCTTATTTTTAAAATAGTAGTATTGCTTAAGCACTTGTTAACTTTGAGAGATCTTATTTTTAAAAATATATTTAGAAACTTTATTGAATTTGAGATATTATAAGTATAAGTAAGTGATAGACTTTTTTGACATTGCAAATTTGTAATATGGGACTTTGACAAAATTTGGAAGTAAATTACATATTCTTCTATTGTGACAAAGTTTAAAAGTAAATTACAATTTCTTTTATTATTAATTAAAAATATAATTGAAATTAAAATTGTTTATGGTTTAACTTTTAACTTTTCATCTACTTTATTATTATTATTATTATTATTATTATTATTATTATTATTATTATTATTATTATTATTATTATTATTATTATTATTATTATTATTATTATTTACGAGTAATACATAAATTGTTTAGGCACTTTAAAACACTTAAACTTTACATGATCTCTAATTTAAAAACTTTTCTCCAATAATAAGTGAAGGGTTATTCTATATTTAATATAGTAATGCTTAAGCACTTTATTGACTTTGAGATATAAATTGATAAGTATAATACTATAATTGATAGTGACACAAATTAAAATGGACTTTTTTGACATTGCAATACAATACTTTGACAAAATTTAGATATAAATTACAATTTTTTCCATTGTGACATAGTTTGAAAGTAAATTATAATTTGTTCAAGTATTAAATAAACATATAATTGAAATTAAAATTGAATTTAATTCGGTTATCGGTTAACCGATAACCGACTTAGAGCAAAACCGTATAACCGGTACCGAACCGATAACCGTAAATGTCGGTTATCGGTTAACTTAACTGATAACCGACCGGTTCTGGTTCGGTTCTCGGTTAACCGATTAATCGAAAATCGTTTACCCACCTCTAATGCTCAATATACTTCACTGAAATGAAAAAATAACCGATAACCGACTTAGAGCAAAACCGTATAACCGGTACCGAACCGATAACCGTAAATGTCGGTTATCGGTTAACTTAACTGATAACCGACCGGTTCTGGTTCGGTTCTCGGTTAACCGATTAATCGAAAATCGTTTACCCACCTCTAATGCTCAATATACTTCACTGAAATGAAAAAATAATACACTATAAGCATGCAAAAATATACATCGCTGTAAACATATATTAGTTCGCTAAATGCGCAATATACATCACTATATGCTCAATATTCTTCACTGAAATGAAAAAAAAATAGTACAAAAGGCATGCTCAATACACTTCACTATAAGCATATTGTAGTTCATTAAATGCTTAATATACTTCACTGTGAGCATATAATAGTTCACTATATGCACAATATATTTCACTAAAATGAAAAACAGTAAACTAAACAATATTGTTTACTGAAATATCAAATATCAGTATAAACATCATATTTACTTCACTACAAACAATTTTTATTTCACTATAAAGTATATTTAATACACGATAGAGCATATTTACTCACTATAAAGCATATTTACTACACTGCAACACATATTGAGCATATTTACTTCACTGTTTGTTACATATACTTCACTGTAACGTCTTTTCACATCATACACAATCTAATCATGCCAAGCAACAACACTTAATTGATAATAATTGATAATTAACTTTAGATTCAGTTTCTCCTTCCTCTCAAGATGAAGAGGAATCGGAATCAAAATAATCTTCTGACGAATGTATCAGAATTGAATCTATGTGATAAGGAATCCATACGTCGCGATTTGACCAGGAAGCGACGTCGCGATCAAATGTGAATGAATTTGGATAGGAAGCTGGATTTGTTTCAGAATCGTGCATCACAATTCACGTTGATTTTGTGAACAAAATTGGTTAAGATTGGAAGAAATCAGGGCTTGAATTTGGAAGAAATCAACGCTTGAATTCGAAAGAAATCTACGCTTGAATTTTGGAAGAAATCGCACTTTGAATTTGAGAGAAATCACGTTGAGTTTGAAATATTGAATTTATGTTGATATGCTAATTCCAAATATACATTGGGCTATTTTTAACAAAAATCTAAAAAATTGTTTATCCTATAAGATTAAATTGGAATAACAAGATGTGTGGCTGAGATTTATTCTCTAGTTATACACTTAAAATTAGTTACACCTTGATCACTCCTCTCTGGAATGTGATCAAATGAAAACTCTAAATATTGTACAAACTCAAAACTATGATCTGGACCATTGAAAAATGTCAACATATCATAAAAAAGCATCATCAGGAAAATGTCAACAAAATTTCGAAGGTAGTCAATAATTGATGTTGTGTTGATATTGTGTTGACATTAAAATCTTGAAATTTTACACTGTGTTGATATTGTATTGAAATAGTGTTGAAGTTGTGTTGAGAAAATTTGAGTTTGTATAATATATAAGTTTGCATTTTATCACTACTCTGCCTTAATATAGCTATAAATGAGAAACAATATACAAATTATTAGTAATCACCCTTAACCATATATTTGTTGGATTGCACTCAAACCCTTACTCATTAACGCCCAATATCAACTCAACTCATTATTCGACCACGAGGTTGGCACATACGTAGTGCAATTCCTAGTTAGCAACCATCAGTTGGTACTGCAGTTGCAAAACGACATCGAAAAATAGCCATTGATGGGGAGGCACTTGCACATGCCGGACTCGTAGATTATCATAGCGTCTAATTGTTAGACTAGATGCATATATATGCACTCATTTAGATCATATAATTTACATTTCAACATATATAGTATTATTCAAAATGTGTGGATCGGAGCGTTTCTTCCACTTTCAAAAATTTGGTGTCATGTGAAGTAGTTCACATCAGATTAAGTAACAATATTCCTCAGAATGCATTGCACTAGTTCCAAAACGTAGGTATATCTCTTTGAAAGCTTCTAGTTTGATACTCCATATAACACGAATTAATTAACGAATATATGTACTAACAATGACTTTCTTCGTCTCATATGTCATGTAGAAGTAGGAGCCGGTGGCATGAACTCGTTCGCCACTGCCAAAACAACAACAAAGATTAGTGTAAAAGTCATGAGGCGTTTACTTTTCATGATTGACAAGTTATACGATTTAGTACTACTCCACGTTACTAGAATTTTCTCCAATTTTTTTTTTTTTTTCTGAAGTGAATAACATTGTCTTTTAAGTAGCTTCTACTGGTAATAAAATCATGAACATAGTACGGTCCACTTCTTTTGAGTGATTTGCAAGCTATTACACATGAACACACAATTAACAGATAGAATATACGAACCTGTGGAAGTGGGTGGAACTACAACAACATGCATAGTGGCATTGTTGGGTGGGAGGGCCAACCTAAGTGGATACAGCTTCCCATTTACAATGTTTTTAGAACAGAGGATGATGTCCTCCAAATCTGTTAGCTCCTCCAACTTCTCGGACAGATCCTCCAGCCCCTGCCCTTTGAACTGAAACGACTGTTCAGCGCTGAAATTCCCGTCGTCGTCAGCAACACTGTAATATATCAACCTTCCTTCCGATTTCTTCGCGTAGCAGTCTTCACCGGACTGCTCCTCCACAAAAATAAACCACGCATGTTTCGTTAGTTAGAAATTTAACCAACTGCCATGGCTCATGTTGCTATGTAGCTACTATAAAGAACTTATACATTATAATTTATTAATTATACTGCACACAATCCACTTAATAATAATCCTTGATAAGATGTACTACTTCACAATTATAACTAATACAACAAAAGTGAGACATTATTTTAATGTCTAATCTAATTTAGTAAGTATCTACTTGATTGATTGGGGGAGTAGTAGCTACTTGGTTGTGAATTGACTCTATTTTTGTCAACAATTCACGATCACAATGCTTCTTAGCCGTGAATTACTCTATTTTAATTATATACAGAGAGAAGATTGTGATAAGATTGAACTACATCGTATAATAGAGCCATCATTATTAAACAATATGAAGGTAATTTTTAGTTCATTTATTGAATTCGAATATTAAAAATAGAGAGGTCATTTTTAGAATGTTGTAGGTCTGTCTTTTCTGAAATAAACTAAGAATAATAATCTATGGGTTTGGTTTTGTATTCTGCAAGAAGATTGAGTTTTGCATTTCTTTTTTATCCTTATGACTAATTTGATATGTCATAACTATAGCAAAATTGAAATTTTTATATAGTAGTACTATTAACTTTTAAAAACTAAAAACTAACCATATTAACCGATGATGACCGGAGATTGAAAGTAGAGCTCAAATCCACATCCGACTCCACGGAATTCGACCTCTCGAGCTCCGCGGGGGGCGGCGCCACCACCCTAGGCGGCGACTCCGGCCTAATCTCCACGACATCCACCTCCCACAGGGTCCACCCGTGGTGCCTGTGTGGGATGTCGTGGGTGATGGAGTTGCGCCACGGGGGCAGTCCCCCGTTGGCGCGCAGGTAGTTTCCATAACGCGTCTTGAGCTTGACCAGCATGCCATCGCGCACGGGCTCCCATTCGACCGAGGAGTCGAGCTTCCTCGGCAGCGACTGGGAGACCCTCCGCCCGGTGACGCCGAGGAGATACTCCTCATCCTCGGCCTTGAGGTACTTTCCGTAGCAGCTCTTCAAACGGATCACCTCTTCCGATCCTTCCACGAATTCCACTTCCCATTTCACCGATTTTTTCGAGCCCGATCGGTCCTGGATCACGTGCTCCTCGTCGGAATCGGCCGTGAGGTATTTGTTGTGGTAGCTTTTCAGCCTCACGGATCTCGCCTTATTGAAAAACTCGATTCCGGAAATCTGTGGATTAATTTGTTCATCGATGATTTTCAATTTATTAATTCTCGTATACTATGTAAATTGTGCATTACCTGCATAAATATTAAACCGGCGTACACCTCTTCGGAGAGAGATCTGCAGATTGTTCTTTTGTTGAGTTGCGATCGTGATCTAATTAGTTTTTTTCTTCGTTTTGATTTATCTTTCACTTGGTTAATTGTGTATTGAGATGGGGTAATTCTGTTATATCAAAGTGCTAAATTTTCATTTGCTTATTGTTAATTTGCTGTTTTTAACCTTATAAAATTCTCATTTGTAACTAGAATTATATATGAAAATCTTAAATTCAACAACAAAAATGATGATAATTATCATATGATACTATAGCTGGCAAATATCAATAATTATCTGATAGTATGACAAAGTAAAATATAGATAAACACATTATTCATATTCATGAGAAATTAGGGTCAGTATATTTTATGGTACAAATATAAAAAATATTATTTTGGTAACAGTATTGAGGAATGAACATAGCTCTCACATGTGTGAATAGCATCATGTGCAAATAATTAATAATATACTTATTGACTTTGACAAGTTCAACTAGAGGAATCGTTCAATTTCGTCCAACTCATATCCGATCTATTATGTCCTGGTTCCTATTTAATTTCAATTAAGTCACGTCTTATTCAATACCAGGATTGCTGAAATCAAAAGGCCACAGAATTTATTGATTTTCATTTTCAGGCAAACAACAGCTATGCGATTTAATTAAAGAGATTAAGGGCTACGCACATGGGAACTCCATTTTATTCGAATTTGGATTTGAAGATTAATTAGTCGTCGTTCAAGTTCACTTTCAAATGTCCTATGGTGACACTATCCAACATTTATTAATATCGACACCTTCCGAAGAATCAATATATGTATACATAATTAATAAATAATTCATGATGTAAAATCGTGGGTCATGGCTCATTAATAATCTTTGGTTATACTGTATAGTACTTGGTTCTTTGAACCGACAGTCACTAACAAAATACTCCAAGGAGTAATTAGACTCTTGTTACAAATTTTAAATTCAATTTCACGTTTAACTAGATTCATCTTAAAGAGATTGCGTTTTTGGGTGAATTTGAACTTTTAGAATACTGGATATTAAAATTTATTTAATCAAATACACAACAGTTAGTGGTATTCAGTTTCATTTTTGGGTCCTGCAATCAACATGATGCCAAGTATAGTACACTCCTTAATAATTTTTGCTTACTTTATTCGGTACCCAAACTGCATGTGGCCACTTGATATATTTCTATTCCCCTTAGTTATGACTTATGAGTACAACTACTATTGTTCAATACGGAGTAGTACTATTAAATGGAGTAATGAACTGCTAATATTATCACAATAAAATACTACTCCTAGTATGGATTTCAATGAGCCCAGTAAGATTATTTTTCTCCGGCAGAATGAAAATTTTAATGAAATTCAGGATAAAAAAAGGTTAGAATCAATAACAATTTTTTCAGTTTTTCATTATTTCGTTATTTTATGATAAATTTACAAGGTAGAAAAGAGTGTACCCTACGCGTAACACCAATACAACACCATAGTGTTATACTATGTGTTTTATTAAAAAAAGACGAAACCCAAATACTGAATCACAAATATATTACCAGAAACAAAGAAAGAAAGAAAATAAAGAGTAAAAGATATACCTGTTTCATAGACATATTCCCGGCGCCGGCTCCTCGGGCCACCGGCGATCCGGTATCAGGCGAACCCAAATAATCATCAACGACAGACGAAAAGCTCGAGGCGGGCGATATCCAACCCGGCCCCGGATCCGACAGCGTGATGTCCACGATATCCACTCCCCACAGCACCCAGCTCTGCGTGGCCGTCCGTTGCGGCACGTCGTGCGTGACCGAGTTCCTCCACGGCGGCGAACTGCCGTTGGCCCTCAGGAACTTGCCGCGCTCCGTCATCAGCTTCACGCTGTTCCCCTCCTTCACCGGCTGCCACTCGACGGCGGCGGCGAGATCTCCCGGCCGGGTTTGGAGGACCTTCTTCCCCGTCATTCCGAGGAGAAACTGCTCCTCCGCCGCGGTGAGGTAAAGCCCGTGGCAGCTCTTCAGGCGGAGGCGGTCGCGCTTGCCTTCCACGAATTCGACTGTCCACCGCGCGTTGCGGGACGCGCCGTTGCGGCTCTGGCGAACCGTCGCCTCGTCGTCGTCCGCGACCAGGTATTTGCCGAGGTGGCTTTGGAGGCGGACTGCTTTTGCTTTGGTGAACAACTCCATTCCATCCTGCAACTTTTCATACTTAGCTAATTTTTTTATGTGGATTTATAAGCTTCTAAAACATTTTGTTGAAAGGTATTTTAAATAATGATTAGTATTTTTTAAAATTATGTTCCTAATTTTGATTCTACATTTTATTTTTAATTTGAGGACATTCAAATAAACTGAAATTTGTAAACAAAATAAAATGTTTTACTATACACCTAGTATATTCCAATTAGCTCAATTTTACACTTTTTATTTAGAAGATAAAAATTAAATGCGAAAATATTAGAATATAAGTCATATTTTTATGTGATTATTTTATAATAAAATAATAAGTAAACAAGTTATTAGAATGTGAAGTTGATTTACTAAAAATAGTAAAATCGAAATTGATTATTTAACGAAGAATGTTCTACAAAAATTAAACTAATTGGTGACTTTTCTTATTTATATCACAAGGTTTGCACCAAGTGAATATATCCTTACAAAGTTTAGTGAACTTTCTTTGATTAATTATACGAAAACTATGACTCAAATTATTACATCACACTGAAGATATAATATATTTATAATATCTATATTAGATGAAGATAGACAATGCGATTTTAAAATACCATAGAAAAAAAGGAAATTCCAATCAACAAGATTGTAGAAAGAAATATTACCTCTCTACCGCTGGGGTGAACGGACCTATCCGACGCAAGAGACGACCGCCGTCTCTCCATGGAGAAAAACGACTTCCTCCGCCCCTCCACCGCACCGGGCGAATTGGGGGCGGAAGAATCCGATAAATTACTCGACGCATTACTGAGCCGCGGCAAATACTCATCCTCCAACACCGACACATCGACCTCATCCACGTCCCACATCACCCAGTCCTGCGTGGCCGTCCGATGCGGCAGATCGTGCGTCACCGAGTTCCTCCACGGCGGCGTGGCCCCGTTCGCCCGCAGAAACTTCCCGCCCTTGGCCCTCAGCTTCACGCTGTACCCCTCCCTGATCGGCTCCCACTCCACCGAGGCGTTCGCGGAGGCCTGCAGCACCACCTTCTTCCCCGTCATGCCGAGGAGATACGCCTCGTCCGAGGCCGTCAGGTAGAGCCCGTCGTGGCTCTTCAGGCGGATCACGTGCGCATTGCCCTCCACGAGCTCCACGTGCCATCTCGCCCGCCGCGACGCGCCCTCGCGGCGGCTCTGCCGGACGGTCTCCTGGTCGTCGTCCGCGACTAGGTACTTGTCGAGGTGGCTCTTCAGCCTCACGGCTTTGCCATGGTTGAAGAATTCCATGACTTTATGTGATGATTTTTTTTTTAACTCCTCCTTTAGGGGATTTGGATGGAAAGCTAATGTTTGTGGGTTTTGTAGTTGGATGTTTGTGATTTAGAGGTGAATTAATAGTAGTATAAAAAAATTAAGGTATTGACTTAGATATTGTATTAAGAAGATGCTTAGGTAGTTCGGATTGTTGACTTGCAGCTTCGTAGGCAGCCCTTTGTTTAATGCAACTTGTAATACGTGTGTTGAATCAACTTCTCAACCTATTCTTTTTAATTCACATCGATGCTTCTTCCTTTTTTCTTTGAAATCAAAACCAAAATTCAATTATTAATAGCTAGGGAACAATTTCAATCTAGAGATTCTAGACAATAGTGTACATAGTATATTTCACTCATGCTTGATATAATAAATCTAGACAAACAAGATTTGCTGTATGTAATAAATGTCTGAGAAACATTATAATTTTATTGGGAACACCCAGGAGATATTCGTACAATTGAATGTGTATTCATTCAAAAAAAAATGTGGGTACATTTTCACCATCTAAATTTGAGGATAGTTTCTATATATACTAGAGCAGTATATCTAAACCACTCTCTATATGGGATTGTTCAGTTTGCAATTTCAAGATTAAATATACTATAATTCATGAGATTGAATCTCATAATTTAATCTTAATGAATAATTATGTGATAATTAGTCGTAGTCACTTCCTCCCACTAAAATAATTTTATAACTTAAACTTAGATGAATTATCCCATGATAATTAGTCATTACAACCAAACAATACCTATATATACAAATTTCGTTAATTAATACAAATTTATGGCCTAATATATATTTTTTCCACGTTTCCTCATAATCGGACATTTGAAATAGAAAAAGTCAAAAATACACAGTCATTCGGGAAAGAGTCTTAAAAATGGCTTGACGTTTGATCAATTTTAGTGTGACGCGTGAGGCTCGGAAAAAAAGGAAGAAGTTTATGAAAATACTGGCTCGTTCTCTTGGTCACTGTCTTTTTCTTTTTAGTCCCTCTCTCTTTAATTCCTATATTCACATCTTAATTTTGCCTGAACAATTTTTAAGAGAATATTCAAGAAGGGGTGTAGAAGATCTTTCCCTTCCATTTGTCTGAAATTTGGTAGAAAATGAAGGATTTTCCATTTTATTTGCTAGAGTCCTAAAGAGAGACCAGCATTCAAGCTTTATTTAATCTCCAAAGGAAATGTTTCAGATCTTTGGAGTTGAACTCTTTTAGAATTGATGTGTTTTGAGATGTTAGAGCCTGAATGAGGTCCCATTTATAAAAAGAATACCTCATCATATCAAATTATTAAATATACCATCTTGTTTTAAAATAAAATAAAATTTCCACAAAAACATAACACTATTGCTATATTTAATTATTAAAAAAAGTACTATGAAGTAAATTATTACTACCTATTACCCCACCTTTGTTACCTTTTTTAATTTAACTAACCTCAAGTCATGTTTTGTGCTCGCATGATGCCAATCATTTATAATTATTCACATAATTATTTTTGATAATAAATACTATAAGTTAATCCATATGAAATGGTTTAAATTGAAGACATTTGATTTGGTTGATAGGGGTATAAGAAAAAAGTTATGATTGATAGGATTTGAGCTTGATCAAACCCCAATGTTGAGATGACAAATAAAAAAAAAGAAATTGCATGATTAGAATTTAGAGGATTTGAGCCTTGGTCAATAATGAACCCCAAATTTGAAATGACACATAATTACTCAAATTGCATGATTAGAATTAGAATTAGAAGATTCCAGCTTGATCAAATAATCAACCCAAATTTTGAAAGCGTAAATGCCAAAATTGATCCTGAATATATGGTCATTTTACGTTTTTGGTCATAAACATTATCTTTTGGATTTTTTGGTCATGAACATATGAAAATTTGATCATTTTGGTCATCCGTCAACATTTCCGTTAATATTTAACAGTCAACTATTTTTATCCGGTTTTGACCAACTTAAACAATTTTTAGAGATTACCAACTCCTAATCATAACCTTAATTATTTAAAGCATATATCATTTAAAATACTAAAATAAGAGTACTAAAAAAGAAAATTTTAAAAGAAAATAAAGAGTACAGAATACATTTTCAACACTCAAGAAAATTTAGAACAAAAACTATTCGTCACTCTCTAACCCTCTCTCACTTCGGCGGCGAGCGGCGGCTAGCAGTGAACGGCGGAAGTAAGAAACTCTAGATGGAGAAGGAGAACGATAAGTCCACGGAGAAGGAGAACGAGAAGGGGGGGGGGGAGGGGGAGAGGGGAAGAGCACCTGCCCCTCAAAATCGAATCCGACTGAGAATCGACCTCAAGCACCGCCTCCTAGTGAGAATTGACCGCAACCACCATGTCTGACTCAAATTCCACCATCTGCCTCTCAAAATCTACCGCGACCACCACTTCCGATTGAAATTCCACCGCTTCCAAGACGTAATGTATGGGCCTCGATTGTTTATCTTGAAGGTGAAATTTTAATTAAAAGTGCTTTTAAAATGTAAATGGGGAACATGTGATTAGGGTTGTTTCAGTTTTAAAGTAATTAGGGTTTCACTTGTTGGGGAAAATTTTGGATTTGGGAGTATTTACTAAATAATTAAGGTTTTAATTAGTGACTTAAAAATCAGAATTAACATACTTAATTTGGTCAAAATTATGATTAAATCCGTTGACTGTTAAATATTAGTGAATTATGATTAAATCCGTTGACTGTTAAATATTAGTGGAAATGTTGACGGAGGACCAAAATGATCAAATTTCCATATGTTCAGGACCAAAAAATTTAAAAGATACTCCCTCCGTCCAGCAATAGAAGTCCCATTTCTAAAGGGCACGGGTTTTAAGAAAGGGTTGAAGTGTGTAATAAATGGTGTGTGATAGTGGAATTTAGCGCCCACAAATTTATAAATTTAGCTTTTATACATCAAGTTCTGATTTTATTTCTGATTTTAAATCCAAATTTGGAGAATTGAATGCAACAATTCACGCTAAATTTGCTCGCATATCTACACAATTAAATGAAATTCACTGTAATTGCTCAACACAAATCAATCTGGAGGATTTAATGCCAAGAACAAAATTTCAAGAACAGAGAACAAAATTTCAAGAACAAAATTTCAATCTGAAACAAACTTTGCAAAATTTCAAGAACAAACGCCAAGAACAAAATTTCAATAACAAAACTTCAATCTGGATGAATCAAAACAGCACTGAATTAAAATCAGAGAGCAAAAAGAGATGAGAGGCCATAAGAAAAAAATTTCAAGAATAAACTTTGCAAAATTAAAAGGAAGCAGAGCCCTCTTCGTGATTTTCACTACTCACATTCTGGAGGTCCCCCACACCCACAGCTGGAATGGGTTTGGGTAGGAGACAGTGAGGTCGGCGGAGGCGGCCGACGATTAGGGGCTAGGGTTCCCGAGAGTGGGGAGGAGGTGGAGGAGGCGGCGGCTGGAAGGCCTTTTGTCGGAGGAGGAGGAGGAGGCGGCGGCGGCGGTTGGAAGGCCATTTGTCGGAGGAGGAGGAGGAGGCGGCGGCAGCGGTCGGAAGGCCTTTTGTCGGAGGCGGCGGCGGCGGCGGTTGGAAGGCCTTTTGTCGGAGGAGGAGGAGGCGGCGGCGGCAGTGAATTAGGGTTCCTAGGGATTGAGAGGGGGAGGGGAAGGGGGAGAGTTAGACGGGTGGGGATGGGAGGGGTGTTTTTTTTTTATGGTAGATATGTAAATAAGTGAGAAGTGGGAGGGTAATTAAAATGTCCAAATATAGTAAGTAGAATCGGGACTCCTACCGGACGGACAAAAATGGAAAAACGGGACTTCTATTGCTGGACGAAGGGAGTAATATTTATGATAAAAAATATAAAATGACCATATGTTTGGGACTGATTTTGACCTTTACTAATTTTAAAATGACAAATAATCACCAAATTGCATGATTAGACTATTGGCAAAACAATATACTTAAAATGACCAAATCAATAATTAAGAGTAAAAAGTCAATGTTACCATTTACTTACTCTAGTAGTAGTAAAAAATTTCTCTTAAACCCTCATAAAATGACGAAGACGATTTTATCACTTCTGCTTCCACAAAACCACACTAAAAGATGAACACATGTTTCCCGCGGTTCCTTCTCCAAGCTGAGTTCCTCTCAGGAATCTCTCTTCAGCCTAAAAATTGTGCTTATTCTCTTTTCTCGAACCGGAAAAGAAGATACTGCGCGATTTCACGTTCGTTATCTGCTAAGGTGAACACATACGTTTTTGTTCTCGCTAACTTAGTGAAGGTAATACTATTAGGCGCAATGGATTTCATTGATTTTGATTTTGACTGTGTGGAATTTCGCATTGCAGCCAACTAAGGAAACGCTGATTGTAGTAGGTGGCGGAGCTGCCGGCATTTATGGAGCCATAAGAGCGAAAACTGTTGCGCCTGACCTCAATGTTGTTGTTATTGAGAAAGGAAAGCCGTTATCGAAGGTTTTGTTTCTGCGCTTTTTGTTTACAGAAGTTTATTTTGTTGTTGTTGTTTGAGGAGTCACAAATTTTTTGTTTATTTGTGCATTTTGGAATGGAATTGTGTGTTTTTTAGGTTAAGATTTCTGGTGGTGGTCGATGTAATGTGACAAATGGACATCACACTGATAATGTGGTAAGGACTCTTGTCTTTCTTATACATTGAAATTTCAGTAGACAACAGCACAACGGGTGAAAGTTGAAACCGCATATTTGACTATGAAATTTGCAATATTCGTGCCAGTCCTTTTTACTGGTTGTTTCAATGACGAGATGCTTAAAACTGTGATTCACCTTATGAGGCGTAATAATAACTGTTGAGTTATTGTGCTTTTAGTTTGTTCTCCTTTCCTAATACATGTTCTGTGTCTGAAGTTCATGCTTGGAATTCCTAGCTCAGGGCAGCTGTAGTAGAGTACGGATATATTGTTCTTCTCTTTCAGAACCATCACAAGCTAGCTATTAGTTGGCAAAATCCAAAATGGTCATACTTAGATGGCAATGTATAAGCTGCTAGCTAATATTTCAACATTTGGAATTATTTTGACTTTCGTTGGATAGAAATGGCTTTTTCTGAGTCACTGTGAAAACCTATAAAAGTTTGTTTTTGTGTTAGTATGTTTGGACCGTCTCAAGTGTTATTGCTAACAGTTGACATAGGTTTTGGCAGGATACTATCCTAGAGGCAATAAAGAATTGCGAGGGTCATTTTTCAAGGTGCATGGCCCAATTGATACCATGTCATGGTTTTCAGATTGTGGAGTTGAACTGAAGGCAATCTCAAACTTCCAATTCTCATAACTAAGTTTTTTATTCTAGATTAGGAATATCTCTCCCATATAGGCGTCTTATGGGTTGGATTTTATATTTTTCTTCAGACTGAACCTGACGGAAGAGTATTTCCAGTCACTGACAGCTCATCAACTATTATAGATTGCCTAATATCTGAAGCGAGGAAGAGAGGGGGTAGGTATTCTGGGCCTCTGGCTAATGTTTGCTAATCTTTTACTGGGATATGTTTTATGTCTTAATTCAAATGATATTGTTTACTTATAATATTGAAAATAATTGTCTACTAATGCTATTGAAAATGGTGCTCGAATGCCTGAGTGCATAGCATATGCTTTTCCCCTGAGTGTAATATGACTGAACTTGATGCTATCTGCTTCTTTCTATCAGTTGTTCTGGAGACTGGTAAAACTGTTACCAGTGTTTCAGCAATTTCTGGTTGCAAATTCTCTGTCAAAGTAGAAAAACGCACAGTTGGTTATGTTGAGCATGCTGAAGCAAATTTCTTGATGATTGCTAGTGGTAGTAGTGAGCAGGTTGCATCCACTTTCAGCTGTTATGCTCATTGTTCTTCCCCTTCTGCTCCATGTTACTCATCTTAACTTGTATTCATACCGTGTCAGGGATACAAACTTGCTGCACAGCTTGGTCATTCTATTGTGAAACCTGTACCCAGTCTATTCACTTTCAAGATTGATGATTTTCAGTTAGTAGAATTGTCTGGGGTAATTCTCATGCTTATGGATAAGCCTCTGATTATCTTCAGAATTGGGAATATACATTATTTGCTTGTTTGCAGCTTAGAGTTCTTAAAGAAGCAAAACTAATTCTGATTCATAAATTGTCTTCAGGTTAAGGCTAGACATGTTTTAAAGTTCGTCACTTTCCAAATGTGATCCCACCTGTTCAAAGAGCATCATTATAGCTTCTCATTCACAGTATAAAAGGAACTTTGTACTTTTGTTAATTGCATCTCAAACTCGTCCCCCCAACCTTTCGAGTATCCACTTTATTAAGCTTGCATTCATAGTTTCGAATCACTTAACTGGATTACGTTATATGCTCTTTTCAATTATAAGGATTCTAACTGAATCTCCTGTGCCCATGTAATTGCTATCCTTTTTTTTCTTCAGAAAATGATTTATTCTAATTTTTCTCTAATAGTACTTCATAACTCGTTCAATAGACTAACTAAATTTTCAATACATATCTTTCTATTTCTCTTAGTGGTAACTGTATTCGTCTTCTATTTCTCCTCCTGATTCTCAGGTTACCTTCCCTAAGGTGAGAGCACAATTGAAGCTGGCAACTGTTCAAAAGAGCATACCCGCACACACACAGGCAAGAATTTTGTCGGCAGCTATTTAAAATATAAGTGGGATAGAAACTGATCTTGATTTTCTAACAAAAGGTTGGGCCACTGTTGGTAACACACTGGGGCTTTAGTGGCCCAGTAATTCTCCGATTGTCTGCCTGGGGAGCTCGTGAGCTCTCAGATTCTGATTATAAAGGTAAAAAGTACTTTGTTCTTTTTCCTTTCCGTATGTTCCAGAATATTCTAAATGGTTTAATGACACTCATCCAGGAACACTTCATCTGGATTTTGTTCCTGATTTTAATGTAGAAGATCTGAAGTCACTTCTTATTGCACACAAAAATAAGTTTGCGGTAATTATTATGACCTAAGGCCTTCTCTTATATACTTTATTTTGTTTCTAAGTTATGTTTCTTATCTATTTAGACTTGGGGGTTATGGATTATCCTATAGAAGGCACACATATCATATTATTGATCTCATATAAGTCATCTCCACCATAAAACAAAGTGATAATATACGAGTATACAACACCGGTAATCAAGATATTTACTGTATCACAAAAGCAAACTCCAGGTTTTCCACCGAATATAATTTATTTCAGGAAGCATTGACTGTGTTTATAGTGACTGTTAAAGTCCATCAGCTGCTCGAATAATTTCCTGTATCTAATTATTTTCTTGTCTAATTTGCAGAAACAAAAGGTTGCCAATTCATTTCCTTCAGAACTTGGCCTTGTGAAGAGATTCTGGAGATGTATTCTAGAACGTGAGGTTGAGTGGCTATCCCACTGAAACATGATATCTTGTTGTTTCCTTTGTTGGCTATACTTTTTAGTGGTGGTGTGGCGATTGACCTTTGTTTGCTTGCTCTGAAAGGGTTTGGACGGGGATCTTTTATGGGCATACATATCCAACAACTCTTTAATCTCAATTACTTCTCATCTGAAAAACTGTTCCTTCAGTGTGAAAGGAAAGGTATACTATAACTTTAGCTTTTATGATCATTTCTTCATTTCTATATGTATTCAGTGAATTTGTACTCGACATATAATGTAGGGTCAATTTAAGGATGAATTTGTCACTGCTGGAGGTGTTCCATTGTCTGAGGTGCTATATTTGTCTCTCTTCTTTGTGAATCTCTGCGCTTCAAGTGTCTTCAGCTGTATATATTGCTGTGGATGTATCATGTATGTGACTGTGGATCTTTTTCTTTCCTGAAACGGTGAAACCGGGCTCTTTTCAGATATCTCTGAACACCATGGAGAGCCGAATCCAGCCACATCTATTCTTTGCTGGGGAGGTATTATTGCTTTAGATGGCATCAAATTGGTAGCATTTTATGAGAGAACTGGACATGAAAACTAGATCCTTGTATTTTGTCATGTTCGAATATTTTTTTTGCTTATGAGACCTATACCTTGTAGGTATTAAATATTGACGGAATAACTGGTGGCTTCAATTTCCAGGTACCTGATCATATTTCTTTTGCACGGAGTTCTTCTCTTTTAGGCCTTGTGTACGTAGAGGAGTTTTTAATTTGGTGAATTGATTGTTTATAGGATTTTGAGGTTTGATATTATAAATAGTACTACTAATAATTAATGGATTCCATCTTTTACTTTCATGCATTAAGGAGAAAGTGGATTGATCATACCCCACCATTTTAGGTGTGATGCATATGTTTCATTTAATTACTCCATACCACATTAATTATGAGTCCCGCATTATCCACCCTTTTAATAGTGTTTTATACTAAAACACTAGATATAGGGGGTGCGTTAAAATGATAACACCTCTTAAAATAACACCATACCACCATTCCTAGCCAATCATTTGTACACGTGGACGAATAATAAGCTGCCAATAAAAAAAAGCTCATGTGTAAAAATCTCAGCCAGCAATATACAACACTGTATACAACAATTTTTTCTCGACCAGCAATATCCAACACGCTATACAACAATCTATAGATTGTTGTGGGAGCATTTATTATTGATGTGTGCGTTTTTAATATTGTGGATATGGAAAAGGCCCCGGGGTCACTTTTAAAAGGTGTTGTCATTTTTAAAACAAAAAAGGGGTAAGATAGATAATTTCTTAATCGACTTTTTTTTAAAAGAAAATATCGGTTTAGTTGGATAATTTTTTAAACCGCCTCGGGGACATTTGTATCAACTATAGTGAACAATAGTGTATGGTATTGGAAGGTAAAAATGATGACTTGTATTGCACTAGATATACCATCAAACATGTATTTGAGGTTTGGGGGTGGGAAAAACTATTTTGTTCAGTAGAGTAATGAATAGCTTGCTTTGTGAAATGTGCGTGTTAGGGTTTCTTCTGTTATTACTGAATATTTGGGAATCTTTTTTTTGGGGGAATTTTAATACATTATTACAGAATCTTTCTACAGCAGTTTTACCTTCTAAAAAATTTAAAGGGGTATGACATACGTTTTGTGGCTTTGTTCGCAAAAATTCCCCCACTTTTAGAGCCAACAAAAGAGCTGTTTGCTTAAAAGAATATTTTTGACATTCATGTTTTCTCTCTGTAGGACTTGCAAATTGAGTTAATCATAGTTGGAAAAAAAAATTTGCTGACAAAAATATTATGGTTTTTAAAATATGAAAGTAGTCAAAATTTTTTCCCAAATTTCTCAAGACTTTAATAATTTGATTATCTCTTTTGGCGATGGTTAATACTTAAAAATTAATTATTTTGTTTGGCTTGATGCAATATTGTTGTTTTTTTCACGGGGGTCCGCCCCTTCGGCCCTGTTTTATGCAATCTTTTCTGTTTCTTGTTGCAGAACGCTTTTGGGCGGGTGGATAATAGCTGGAACAAGCATCAAAACCCGGGGCAGCTTCTAGTCTTTGGAAGGGAAAAAACTGTCTGAAAAGAAAAGGATTTAAAAAAAGGGAAAAAAAAACGTTTTGTTTTCATGATTGCATCATGTGGGGTCTAAGGGTTTGCCTTTTATGCAGATACCACAGATTTTTCCAGAAGAACATGGGAGGCCACATGATTGAGGATCTCTGTGGGTACATCTCACTTTTAACGTGGTATGTTTTGATGTGATGAAATTAAAAAACTGGCTCTTGTCAAAATAGAGTAGTGATTAAATTATCTTTTTTCCTTTTGGGTTGTTTGTAGTTGGACAATCTAACCTATAATGTTTCACCCTTTTTTTTTGTTGCATATCTTACAATTTTAACACGAGGAAAAATTTAAAAAAGACTCATTGGGGAGTAAAATTCATGTGCAAAACTAAATTTTGGGGAAAGTTGGTGCATTTAGGCACAATTAGGTCTTGTTTTGTACTCCAATATAAGCCTAGATAACATACATAATTATTCATATTGTTTGGGTTGGCTGATTAATGTGATCTTCAATTTTATAAATGTGGAAGTGAACTGCACATAAGATTTTTTTGTATTATTCTTTTTAAATGAAATTAGAAAATAGACAAATATTTATCGAATAAAAAAACTATACGAACTTGAAATTTGATTTTGGAGTCTGTGACCAAACCCAATTTAAGCCGAATATCTAAATAAATCAATGACATTGTACAATATAACTTCGTAAATGCCTCAATGACTAAAAACAAAATAGACATAGTTGTGATATTTATATACCAATTTTTCCCCCCGATTACAATTTGAAGTCACAATTTGAGTTAAATTTTACTACTTTCTTCCACATCGTCGTCCAATCCATTTAATAACTTTGATGGAAGCTCACAGTCTATTTTAAATTTTTAATACTATAATTTTGATAAATACTAGTAGTATTAGGGTTAGGTTGAGATTATTTAGCTAAATTGAGAAATGAGATGCAATATGGGCCACTAATCCACAAGATTAACAAAATGTCAACAAATACTCGATTATGTCACGAGGGTATAATTGTCTTTTCATTAAATTGTGTTTAAAATCATTTTAAAATATCTCTAAAACTACATGCGCAAAGTCTTGACGTTCAATCTTGGCTGTCTTGAAATTGTCTTGGCGTTGAAATCTTGTGTCTTCAAATCTTCAAATCTTCAACATTCGAATCTTCAAATCTCAAATCTTCAAATCTTCAACATTCATATCTTCAAATCTTCAACATTCAAATCTTCAAATCTTCAACATTCAATAAAATAACACTTATAATTCGCATATCAATACGAGAATATCGAATGTCAACAACTTCGTATTAAAATGTCAACAACTAACAAATAACACTTACAATTCACATATCAATACCGAGAATATCGAATGTCAACAGCACGTATTAAAATGTCAACATTCAATAAAATAACACTTATAATTCACATATCAATACCGAGAATATCGAATGTCAACAACTCGTATTAAAATGTCAACAACTAACAAATAACACTTACTATTCACATGTCAATATCGAGAATATCGAATGTCACAATCGTATTAAAATGTCCATAAGCTGACAAATAACACTTATAATTGAGAATATCGAATGTCAACAACTTCGTATAAAAATGTCAACAAGCTAACAAATAACACTTATAATTCACATATCAATAGCGAGAATATCGAATGTCAACAACAAACATTATTTATGTCATTCATGTCAAAACAACTTTATTTATGTCTACTACGATGTCAACAACTTTATTTATGTCAACTATTATTCGCAAACAAATATTTTCAGTATCGCACGTGTATTATTTATGTCAGCAACGATGTTTCTTATAATTAATGTCAGACAAATGTTTTACATATAATTTATGTCAACAACATTTTTCATAAAATTTATACCAACGATCTATATAAAAAAATTTCCAAAAACATTTTTAAATTCAAAAAATTTATAAATTAAGGGGAAAAAATCGTTTTATTAACAAATTATAAAATTTTAAATTAAAATATTTTATTTTAGGCAATATCACAAACACCTTATCTACACAACTAAAAACTCCCCCAACATAATCAAAAAAAACTGCTTTCCATATTTTTCCCAAAAATTTCATGTACAATTAAACACCCCAAATTTAAATCTAAAAAATTTTGAAAAAACCCCAAATAACGAAACCCAGAACAAATCCCAAAAAATCAACCTAAACTCGACCCCCCCTTTTATCACCCACGGGCCCCATCTCATCCGCCCCCCTTCCACAACATGACTCCCCACATTTTTTCCCCCACCAATCCCCTATTTCTATTCAATTTTTATAGAAAAAACAAAAAACCCTTTTTGTTTGGTATAACCCAACAATCCCCCATTTTTTTCCATCATCAACAATCTTATACCAAAAAAATAAAATTTCCTTTGCATATGCCCCAATCCCCAAAAAATAACAACATAATTGCAAAAAAAATTTAGTGAATATCAAATTTAAAAACCCTGTATTAGAATGTCAACAATTAACAAAAAATCCCAAAAAATTTCCCGATCGAAAAGCGAGAATACCCGAAATTAAACAATGCTTAAAAATGTCAAAACTAACAAATAAACATAATTAATATTCGAGAATATAAAAATGTCAAACCTAAGTTTTAAAAATTCAACAACAAAAAAATAATATTTTATAATTCACATACCCAACCCTACGTGTCAAAACAAACATTATTCATTCAACTACGATTAAACAAAAAGGACATTATTAGGTGCCAAAAAGCGTTATTTATGTCAACTATTTTTCAACAAAACTTTTTCAAATAATTAATGTAAAAAATATTTTAAATTTCCCGGACCTATTTTATTTATGTCAACAAAAACGTTTTATATATAATTCATTCAACAACAATGTTTTATATATAATTTATGTCAACAATATTTTTCATAAAATTTATCCCAAACGCCCTATATAATTTATGTCAACAAAATTATTATATCAACATCTCTTTATTAAAATGTCAAAAATTTAACAAATGGCCTTATAATTCACATTCAATAAAAAGGAATATCAAATGTCAACAATTTTCGTTTTAAAAATAACGTCTTTTGTTTTCGTCCGGGGGTTTTTGCCCCAAATTTTTAAACATCACAAAGATCAAGTGTTTAAAATGGGAATTTCTTAAAAAAGCAATGGGGAATTTTACTCTAAATAAAATTTGAAAAACATTGCTATTTATTAGAACTTTCGATGGTTGAGAATCGGAAAAACGGGAAAGGGGGAAAAAATTTCCCTAATTCCGGTTGGGAATTATCTAAGATCATAACCCCCAAAAAAAGCAATAATTTCATGATCAAATTTAAAATGCTCAAACACAAAATCAAAATAAAAAAAGAGGAATCATGTGGATGCAAAATTAAACATGAACTCCACATTTGAAATAAAATTTGGAGAAAAAATCCCTTAAAGGGTGGTGGCCTTTTCCCTTTTTAATTTAAATAAATGAACTCTTTTTCTTTTTCTTTACGATTAATTTCTTTTTGCCTACTCTATAGGCTGAAACAATATCAATAAACACAAAAAAAAAATTGGAAAATCAATATAGATATATGTGATTCGGATTAGTAGATCGCAATTTAAAAAGTGATTGTTTGATTAAAAGTGAAGTAAAACAAAGCTGCATGAAGATATCGTGGCCGGGAAATTTTTCGAAAGGAAAACAAAAACCCCGGAAAAGCATAGATTTCCGGTGGAATGGCGGGGGCCCCTTCAAGACGCCCCAACCCAACCCACTCCTTCCACGGGAAAACTCCCCCGTCTTGGGCTGAATCATCGATGACCTTTTAAAAGCTCTTGAATCCGTGCTCTCTTAAAAACCCACCTTCTGCGTCGTCGGGTTTCCCCCTCCCGGTTTGGAAACTCATCAATTGATTCTGTCGATCAATCCATTTTGATTTTTCGATCGAGATCAGAATCGATCTTTATCCAAACAAATGTTTTATGATTGATTTAGAAGATTGGGGTTTTGATTTGATGAATTGATCAAACAAAAAATCGGGGATAGATATGATGTTGATTGGGGAAAAAAAGATTGAGATTTAGATATTTGATGAATTGATTGGGATTTTCAACCTGGTTTTGGGAAAGGGGAAAAATGGGGAACCGGGGGCATCGAGCAAGGCCGGGGGTCGTGGAAAATTTTAAGACTTTGCCTCGATCTTGGCGGGGCCGGCTCAACCACCCAGACGGTCCCCCTTTCTTGTCCTTGACGAGGGGACGGGGTCCGGTGGACTTCGACCCCAAACCCCCAGGGCGTAGGAGAGGGGGTGGGGGGTAAAGGTGGTGGGTCCGGGGGCGGAGGGGGGTGGGGGCAAAAATTTTTTGAAGGTTTAGGCGGCGGCCCAAACCCCCCGGGAGCGAAATTTGTGGTTTGGGTCCCAAAAATTTCCCTGGTTTCCCCCTCCGTTTGCCCCGTTGGCCGTGGGCCAGGATCCCCCTCGGCTCCGGTGCGCCGGGCTTTGGGTCTCCCCCCCAGAAGAGCTCGAGATCCCAGGCCGGAAAGGGGGTTAAAGGGAACATTTCTCCTCGTGTGGGAAGAAGGTCGGGTTGCCCCTTTTCCAAACTACATTGATCAAATTGATCGATTGGTGAATTTGGATTGATTTTGATTTGATTTTTATTTTGATTCTAGAGAAGTACCTTTTTTGGGTTTGGGGAGGTGGAAGTGGCGGGGTTTTCGGCTTCGGGGGGCGGGGTTTTTAAATCAAATTATCTTATTTTCCCTTTTTTAATAAAATTTAAATTTTAAAAATTTTTTTTATTTGAAAATTAGGCCCTTTTTTTAATAAAAATGGCCGGGGTTTTGCCCCTTCTCAAATTAAACGTAAAAAAACTTAATTATCCGTCGATTTTACTATATATATTTCATGATTCTTAAAAATAAACACAATTTCAGCGCCGCTCACTTTTTTTAAATATCTTTTCTTTCACACTTTGCTAAATCAACAAGGATTTAGACTTAAATAAAATATTCCAAAATCTTCAAAAGAAGTGTGCGTTTATTAAATGGGAATTGTAAAGAATTTTCCCAATTTTTCAAACCGACAAAACTTAAATGCAATTTTCCCAAAAAAATGGGTTTGTATTTTTTAAATAGTATAAATGAAAAAGACGCACTTGCCTGTTAAAAATTTAATTTTTTTTTGTTGAATTAGTGACAAAAGGCCAATCCTTCACTTCAGTTTGCTTTTTTGATGTACTATTGTAGAATCTTAGCAAAAATTTTAATATATCAAATGTCCAACTCATTAAAACTGTCAGAGTCCAATTTCGATTTTTCAAATTGGAGTCAAATTCAATAATTTATTTGAAATTAAGAATTAGCATTTTTTCTCGGACAAAGGGGATACTCACCTAAATTTCAATACCAACTTAAAAAAGAAAAATGAGAATGACAAGGGGAAAATAAAGCAAAAAAGGAGCCAAAAAAAGAAGGGTTAAGTCAAAGTTATATTATTCCCACAACAATCCCAATACCAAAAAAAGGGGGCCACGTCAATAACTATTCTTCATATGAAAAAAAAAGTAACTTTAAAGGGTTTCCAAATTTGAGAAGATAATGAAAACTAGTGAAAAATATCAATTTTCGCCCCAATAATATTTATGTCATTGCAATTATAAGTTATAACTTTCGTTGATCAGACAAAATTTTTCACCTCCTGATTTTTATTGGGATCAGACGTTATTTAGAGAAAATGCCATTTTAACCGGGGAGGTCTTGTTTTTTTATAACAAAACTAGTTTTAATAATTGTAGATCAGTCCCAAATAAGTTACTACGAAGGAGTATGAAATTACCAACTTATTTACTATACAGTTAAATCGGGACACTCGCTATAATGAATGAGTAATCACTGCACCATATTTTAGATTGGGAGTCACTATAATTTAAATAAATAAATGATAAAATCCCCTTTAAATACACTATCTCTAATTAATGGAGGGATTATTAAACTGGGACGCTTTACTAGAATAAAAAAATAATAAATAATACTGTACTACTAACTACACTATACTTAGAGCACCCCATCCGTTTTTAGCAAAAAGAGGGAACGGCCACTGCTTTTTCAAAGGGCCCCCAGCCCCAAGGCAACCCCCTTGCCGCTTCTTGGGGGTTTGGGGAAACCTTAACCCACCATTCCTTTTTTCAATTTAAATAAAAACTTTTAAATATTAAAAAGCATTAAAATATCCAAATACTATTACAAATTAAAAAAAATTAAAAAATTACATAATTAAAACCTTTAAAAAATTTAAAAAATTTCAAAAATAAAATCCTAAAAATTAAAAAAACTACCCGGCCGAATTTCGCCCAAATGTGATTGATTAGATCTTTTTGTTCCGGGTGGGCTCTTGTATCGCGCATTGCGTGTCTTCTTTCCATCCTCTCGTTACCGTCGTATGCACACGGGGGGGAGACCTCATGGGAAACCTTTCCCTTAAACCTCGCCCTAAAAATTACCCGCCATCGATCCTTCGTCGGGGTATAATTTATGTTTTGCAAGATAATACACGTGTACATGATGTCCCCTTTTTCTTTAAAGTACCCAAACCGGGAAAAACTTTACAATGTTAATTTCCCTTAAGGAACCCAAAAAAACTTTTGGCGCCCTTTAAACAACTTGACGTGGGAATTTAGGCTGGCCCTTTTGGGGGTTAACAACTTTTTTCCCCCAAAATCGACCACCTTGGGGGATCCATCGGGGAGATAAAAACCCATGTAGTATGCATTTCAGGGGTTTATTTAAGTCGATCCCGGTTTTAAAACCATTCAAAACATCATTGAAGAGGGGAAGAATATAGCAGTTCGTCGTTGGACCCGAAACCGAAATATACCAAACCATAGGCGGATGGCGACCGCTTCAAGGATAAAAATTTGGGCCGCCATTTTTGTGGCGCAAAGGTTCCCCTCCAAGGGTGGGGAAATTCTTCCATTTCCCAAAACGCAATTTGCCCTAGATCCCGGAAAAAACATTGGACTATTTCGTGAAGACGGCAACCTTTAAAATCTCGGTGGGGGGCCCCAAGGAATTCCCCCCGAAAGCGGAACCCCGCCGTCGAAAAAATTCTTGGGCATGGACCTTGACCCCAAACTAAATACTGCCGAAGAGGTCATCGTTTCCCCAGCAAGTTGTGGGACACCTATTTTTCAACGCCTGAGATTTTGCCACCCGGTTGCCCCGCACCTTCTGAAAATATTCAACGCGGGGGGACAAGTGTTGACAATACGCAAACAACCCCCCTTTTTAAGCCAAACCCCGAAAGTAATCTTCCCGGATCCCGGGGGGTCGGTGTGGCAAGACCATTCATGGGGTCCCTCTGTCACGGGGATGGGACGTTTTTCTCTAGTTGTTGGGGGGAGGGGGCGGGGGTTTTTCGGGGACATGTATAAAGGGGGATGATTTGTTCATAATTTCTTTTTCTTCCCCTCCACTTGCAATGAGATTGGGGAAATCCCTTTTTAATTTTTAAAAATTTGGGGGAGAGGGGAAAAGTAGATGATTAGTATGAAAAAGTATAAGAGAAAATTTGATGGAAAAGTGGATGATGAATGTGTGTATTTATAGATGATTTTGGGATTAAAAAAAAAAATGACAAAAATCCAAAAAACGTCTATAACGCTCTATTTTTTGGGAATCCAAAAATATTATTTTTATTTTTTGGTATTATTTTGAATTATTTATGCATTTTTAAAAAATCAAAATAAAAATCGAATTTGCCAACGTTAATCAGTTGTGATCGAGCGTGCCACGTATGGCGCCGCGGCACAGACGGACGAGCTCCATCGCGGAGCGAGACGAAGCTCAGTGCTCGCGGCACGACGGACGACAGAATTTACATTAACGGATGCTCTTACGTGTATCGCATAAAATAATATTACATATTTTATCGAGCATCATCCGTGCGCATTAATCGAGCAAGTGGCTCACACAATGTACGAAGAATAGATATGGAGTACTCCACGTCTCCCCAATATTAATAAAATATAACTAAGAATGAGTTAGTGGAATACGTATCAACTACTAAAAATGATAAAAAGTGAAATGTAATAAATTTTATGGACGGACGAAAATGAAAAATGAGACAAACTTTCGGACAAATGGAATAATATGTTTGAGGAGATATGATGATCGGAGGATCACCAATAATGTTTGAGGAGACGAAGATAGTGGTGTGACTCTTTGTCAACACCTCGAACACTTATTGATGCGATAACAAACTAAAGAGTCATGGATTTTAGGAGATGGTCATAAAAATATAACAATGAAATGATACATGACATGACACTCAATCAAGATAACAACCATCTTCGCAAGCAAAACAATGGATATGCAACATTTACTACAAAAGCATTGTTCAAGGATACTTTGAAGATGTTCGAGACCTAACGACAAAAGCACGAAGTAATTGTCGAGCAACTTCGACACTTATGTGTTAATTCTACTTAGATTTTGTATTTCGAATTATATACTCTAGTGTCTCAGTCATGTAAAATTTTGGTGTTGGAGTACGTAGAGCATCCGCAATGGGGCGGTATCGACGGACGATGTCCGTCGCATAGTTCGCCATTCAAGCACCCTCCAAGCCACTCCTCGGTCCATGAGACTATGCACACATTTTTGCATGATCGCCTATAGTCCCCTGCATAGGCGGACTATAGGCGGACTATCACACATTTTCATTTTTTTGGTATTTTCTTCTATATATATCACAATATTTTTCTTATTTCACCCTTTCACTCCGCTCTCTATCCCATCTCAATTTCTCTCTAAATTCAATAATGAATTAAGACAATTTTCATATTTGAAAGCATAAAATATAAAAAATAAAAAATAAATACGGCAATAGGATATCCTTTAATTTGGGGGTTTTTTATAAAATTTATTTTTTAAATTGATATATTTGCAAACATAAAAAATATGATTAATGAATTTTTTTATAGTGTTTAAGTATTCAAATAATAAATAAAATCTTAGGCCCGGGGGTTTGGTGCGGCATAGTCCCCCATTATATGAAAGGGGAGGATAAAAAATTTGTTTTGGGGCCCGGGGAACTCTCGTCGTATATGCTTGTAAATCAAACTTAGGTTTCTAGATATTTATTATTAGAATTTAATTTTTTGAAATTATATAGTGTTTATAAATTTTGGACCATAATAAAAGTTTCCTAAGTCAGTGGTTACAGTTTGTAAAAAAAATTTTAAAATGTGAAAAAATTAGTTTTTGTGGTTGAATGTTATATGACATGCTTAAAACAGCGGTCTAGATTATCGGATTTGAATTCCCTGCTATTATAAAAAAAGCAGGGTCCTTTTTTATCTAATTTATTAAAAAATTATAATATTAAAATAATATAAAAATATTAATTTTTAAAATTTTTAAAAAAATTGTGTTAACAACCCCCTGCTTTTGGACCCACGGGATCCATATCCCAAATATCTGATGAAATAATAAAAAAGTATGATTGAGCAGTATATCCTAAACAAAAATTCATCGTCACAATAAAAGCGGAAAAAGAAAGGATAATGCCCATCCATTTTATTTAAATAAATTGGAACCCCACAATACTCGTAGGTTTTTGGAATAGTACATGGAAAATGACAGAGCCCCATAAAAAAGCAGCCACCACAATCCGCAACCGTCTTTTCCCACTCCTCATACCTTCTCCTCCCATTTTTGTAGTATATCCCCGAATCCTCTCCTTTTCCCCCATAAACTTTTCTCTCCTTTTCCCTTTCCAAAGTCTTCTGCTTTTCTCTGCCATTCCCCCCCTTTCTCGTGATTCTCACGGGTTTGTATAGAAGACGTGCGCCCAAAATTTGAGTTCCGGATTTTTTTGGGGTTTGGGCTTGAAATGGCTGGGGGGTGCGGATGGTTTGAAAAAGAAAATTACCGTAGGAGTATGTGTAATGGAAAAAAAAGGGGAAATGCGGCTCCGAGGGTTTTGTTCCTTTTTTTCTTCACTACCTCACTGCACAAAACCTGGACCCTTGGTTGAGACGGGGGGTACATTTGGTAGTGCTGATTTGCCTACATTTTTGGCTGTTTTGGATTGTTGCAGGCCTCTTCTGCGCCGATGCTGGAATTTTGGAGCTTTTTCGGGGGCGTTTATTTTTAAAGGGTTATTAGTTTAGTTGACGACTGTGTGGTTTTTAATGGTTTTTATATCGAGTGGAGTTCATTGCTTTTCGTGTTATCGCGTTGCGTTTTTTATTTCAGTTTGATCCCATTTGATTTGAGGGAATCGGTTTTGATTGTGCAGATTTTGTATTTTGGGGACAAGGTGATCCTTGAAGAACCTATTGAGAGGTGACCTTTCCGCTATCAAAATTTTTTTGCTGATAATGTCTAAAACCTCATTACTTGCTTAACTGTGATCTGTGAAGTGATGCCTGTCTTTAATCTATGTTTTCTCAAAAGGGGTGGCCAAAAATTTTTGGAATGCCTGATTGCCTTCCATTCCACTGGCTATCCTCTCAGAGGGGCTGAAGCATATGCAGCGTTGAAAAAAAAAAGCTTAGATCTGGTTGTTCTTCTTGTTGCTTTTGTTCCACTTCGTTCCCCCCAAAAATTTTTGTAATCCACAAATGGCTTTGGAAACGTGAAAATTTACAAAATGGAGCATCAAGCAACTATAACTTAAACACTTTATCTTGTGTCTTTTTATATGGACCTCGTTACATGATAATGCAATGACATGTGTTTGGTATTATATGTTCAGTTTAAAGGGGCCCTTTTAAAAGGTTTTTTTTGGGCCTTAATGTAAGGGTTGTTAGATTAAGAATGGGTCAAGGGGGTTAGGAAAACCATGGTTTTCGGCTGGGGCACTCTGCTCTTTGGGTGGATGTGGTGGATTTGAACTAGGTTAAAATTTTTCCATATGTGCTTCTTCATCTTGCAGTAAACTTGAAAACTTTTTGGTAAACTTTATCTGTGTAAATGGGCAGGTATTTCTCATATAAGTCTTTTAGATATCTCATTTAGGTCTGAAAAAATAAGCATCCCCGATCATTTCCGGAAAGGGTTAATTTCTATTATCATTTCCCAAACCCAAAAAATTTAAACTCATAGTGCTCCACTATATTTGTCAGGCCTTTTTCCCTTTTGGGAATTAAAAGGGCAGCCGGGCCCTTTTTCATGATGGGGGGAAAGTTTATGAGGTTTGCATCTTTAATCCTCTAAATTTACGTTGTATTGTTCTTTCTATGGAAATGGCAATTTTACTAACTCGGGTCTCTGTGGAGTTGTGTTAATTTGGGGGTGGGTTTTTTTGGTTTTTACAACTTGAAATGTTTGGAATTCCTGTTCCGGAAAATCTCCTAGTTTAAGGGGTTATCCCAAAACAAGAGCTGGAATTTTTCATTGGGGGAAGATTTTGTTGAGGGCCAGGGGAATTTCCCGGGAAACCTTTTTTTGGAAAAGCCTGTTGATGGTACAATGTTTATACAATTCATGTGCTATACTTTAGTGAACCTGAGGTTGGTAGCGAGCAGAAAATCCTCTAGAAATGTATGACGATGATCATATTTTGTTTTCTGGAAAAGGGGATAACCACAGTTTTAATGATATATTACCCCAGTTCCGTGGCGGGGGATGAAGGAGTTGTTCGAAAAGGGTTTTTTTGTTTTTGAACTCTCTAGGCATCTTATGTTTTCCAATCCCCGTTATCATCAATCATCATTATGGAAATCTTGCCAGTTAAATTTACACCCAAAATTTATTATGAAAAGAAATCCCTGGTTCATTAAAAATTTAAGTTCTAGAAAACTTATCCTTTTTGCCTAATTTTTTGATTTGCACCCTCTGTCATCATTGTGACAGGTTGGAATTTCTGTTTTTTATACCGCCATGTGTGAAATCATTCAAAAAAAACTGCTCCTATACTGATATTTAGATAATTGATGACTTCAATTATCAAATTATTGCTTTATAGGAGTATTCTTTATTAGAAATCCATGATTGTTGACGAGGACTACACCCTTTTTTAAATCTTTGTTTTATTTTGATTATCCTTTTCCTCCTCGGTGAATAGGTTTGTCAAAAACCTCTTTCATTATTAGATGTACTAAAATTTTTGTTGTTTTTCCAGGTTGGTAATCGGTCGAGCGAATTTCATCCAGAGGTTAGAAGGGTGAGACGTGAAGGTTCTTATGTATATGAAGAATTCATGCCCACCGGGGAACAGATGTTAAGGTTGATTTCCTTGTGATTTGAAAGTTCCAGTGAATGGATTTATATAGAACTTGTAATCTTCCAACATAAAAGTGGCTAAATAGATCAACATACATTAAGTGTCTTCATCGAGTTAATGTCCCCTTACCTCTATTGGTTGTTTGCCGTCATGCAGATGTGCCCTTTCCCTCTGCCCAAATTTGAGAAAACTATTACCTCCCTTCCCCAACAAGTAAAAAAAAAAAAGGCAGAAAGGAGATTAATGTCCTAAACATTTTTATTCAATAGTATTCCATAGAGTATAGATGCCTGTTAAACTTCTGCGCATATAATTTCATCTTATTTAGTTAGAGGACTTATTTATTCTTGTTGTGTGTTAGGTATATACAGTGGGCCCCAATATGCTCATGCAGAGGCAAGGGAAAACTCCCGTAGTTGATGGTGTTGTAATGAGAAATCCTGATGGTAAAGAAGTGAGTAAACTTATTTGTGATTTCATGCATTTGATGCTTAAATGTATTTTATGTTTGTTAAGATCTTAATGCAAGTAAAAGTTTACCCTGCAGTATGTACTACAGCTTTTTGTTGGGCACTTGGGTAGAACTATGTGAGTCTGTTTCAAATCATCACTTCTTACTCCTGTTACCACCTTGATTATCTCAAACCTTATGTGTCAAAAGCAAAAGAAAAACTGATATTAAGTATTAACATATACTAGTATTTTTAGTTTTTTTTGGGGTTTAGGCTTTCTGTGTTGCGCTATGACTGTGTCCTTCTGATAATATGTATTTTTTACTAGGGGCTATCAGGGTCCTGTTACTGTTCCTGTCATTTTTCTCGCCTTAAATATTTTTGACTTCCACATTTATAAATAAGTTTTTAATTATGAAAGATTACTTAGTTTACAATGTTGATATTTCTTATTTGCTTATCTGGCTTCTGCTTTAAGTTTCTGACTCTGAAGTCTAGAGCTGCATTTTTTTGTCCACTACCATTAATTTTCTTTGCATTAAATTGTGTTTCCTGCAGGTCAGATATCCTGTTCTTCTTACTCCAACTGAAAAACAAATGGCAAGAGGGTTTGCATTGCATTCAGGCAAGCTGTAAGTAAAAAAATAAAACTTCTTTTGTTTATCTTTCATTTGCTTTTTTAAATATTTTAATCATGCCAATCAGAACTGAACTTTTATGTGATCTTCCTATCATGTTTGCATGCATCATCACTATATTATTTCTTGATGCTTTTTCAAAACCCTTTTATCTTTATTAGTGGGATTCAAATGATGAGCGGCAGTATGACCTGCTAAAATTTGTTGCATTAAATACATTAACTTGAGCTTGTTTTTTTATTGATCTTTAGAATAGTTCAGTATGGATGTTCTGTACTGTTTGGTTACATCAATACTCAAAAGTTGTAGAGTAATTTCTTTTCTGATGTACAGGTTTGTGGATTTGATCTTCTCCCGGGGAAAGGGACGTTCATATGTTTGTGATGTCAATGGATGGAGCTTTGTTAAGAACTCTTACAAGTAACCTTCCTGGTTGTTGTTTAATTACCTGGGTGTTTGATTTTATGTGTCATAAATCGATATTGATTAGGAATAATTGTTAATATAGTTGTTCTACTTTATAGAAGTATATATGCCATAACATAATTGTGCTTGTGAACTCTGTGGTTAATTTTGCAGCCTCCACTTCTAAATTTCATTTATCTTAATTTTTTTTTTCTTTTCTTCTATTTTGTATCTTTCATCTTGTGTTTCTATTCATTCTCTCTCCTTGATTTTTTACGTCCTTTTGCAGATATTATGATGACGCTGCTTGTGTGTTGGGAAGATGTTTCTTGATGCAAAAGCCCCATCTTTCTTCAACAATTCCTCCAATTCTACCTTGGGAAAATCAACGAGCCTGTTCAGCAGTCAGAAGGACTCACTGGCAAGGAAGTGGGATAATTGGGACATTTGGGCAATCCGAAGAGCTACGTTGTGTGATTGCAATTGTTCGGCAGTAAGATATATCATCTTTTGCAGCTTTGCTATTGTTTCTGTGCAGTTTTTAATGCACTGGATTCTTGTCATATCTTTCTTTGCTTGCAGTGGAGACAGAACCCCAAAGCAGAAAGTCAAGTTGAAAGTCACTGAGGAAAAGCTTTTGAACTTGATGCAAAAATACAACGGGGAAGACCTAGAGCCGGGGTAGTTTTTACCTTTTCAGAGTTCTTGTTGCTTTACTTCACTGATGGCACTCCAACTATCATGAATAAGTTAATGTGTATCGACCTCCTTTACACTCTTTCAGACAAAGCTGAAAAGTGCAGTTCAGTTGCAAGATCTTCTGGATGCTACAAGAATTCTAGTACTCGATCTAGGGGGAAATATTTCCTTCTTTAATTCCGTGACTAATTAACTTGTAAATGTCTGACTTTGACTTACCTCTAAATCATGTTCTATTGGGGTCTGTGGAATATTTATTTCAGCCTTATTTTTGTAGGTTTTTTTAAAATTTTGCTTATCATAATCATAGCAATTAATCTGCTTGTTGAAAGATCACTTTTGACTTGATGTCTCAGACCTGGACGGAAAGTGATAGTAAGCTGAAGATATTGAACATGCGGAAAAACTTTGTCAAGTGAAAGCTGTTCTTGAGGAGGTCAACGATAGTACTTCAACCGATTTGATACAATGCAATTTTTTCTGTTGTCTTTTGGTCTATAAATTAGAACATTCATGTAGTTTCAACTCTGATTATCTGTGTGCTTGCCCATTTTATGGGGAAATTGGGAACATGATGAAGTTGCCACATTTTTTCGTACCCCCTTTATGTTGATGTCTTGTTTGTTTCAATTTGTTGCATAACCACAAATTTCATCTAAAGTGTGATTTCAGAGTTCTTAGGAGTTAGGACATCTCATCTGCATCCCTTCAAGTGATTTTTTTCTTAATCTAGTGGTGACCAATTTCCAATATTAGATTGCATTTTCACCTCTTTCTTTTAACTTCTCTTATTTCAAGGGATTTCCCGGAGATGATTTTGATTGCTAACACATTATTTATGCATTTGGTATCCAGGGGGTCATTTCTCTGGCATATACAGAAAGGTCCAACTTAGCCATTAAAGTGGGTCAAGGTTCCAAAAGCTAATGGTGAAGGAGAAGAAGAACGACCTACTGAGGCACTGATGGTTCTTAAATATGGTGGTGTTCTAACTCATGCCGGGAGAAAGCAGGTTGCTATTTTGTTGCTTTATGCCTGCTGATCTCAATTTTTGTGTTTCAAAATTTTGGGTTTTTTTGTTTTTAAAGGAGAATAATATGTTCACTGGTTATCTTGCAAAATTTTTTTGTACAAGCACACTACTCATTGTTTTACCTTTTCAGGCAGAAGAATTGGGCAGGTACTTTCGGAACAATATGTATCCGGGTGAGCAATCAGCTGTACACACAATTAGTTGTGTAGTTTTGGCCTAATCTGGCATTTAATTAAGACTTGATTTCTACATCTTAAGTGGATAATTTTGAAACAAATAGATACTTTCAGTTGCATACTTGTGGCCTAATATGACATTTTATTCTTACCTTTTTACCTTTTGTGTAGGCATACATTGGGCCATTTTTCCCCCAATGCATGTTTACACTCTCAAATGATGCAAAACTAGCGTGTGTAAAAAGAATTTTTGTCCGGGTTTTTGCTAATAGTACATGTTACACGTTTGCAAAACATATCATGGGGAGCGTAAACCCGTTCATGTTTTGTATAAAAGAAACAGAAGCATACTACACAATGGCAAAAGATGACGAGGGAGGGGGAGAGTTGGGGTGGGAATATGAGGGGGGGAATAGGAAGATGTTTTGGGTGAGCAGTGAGTGGGGAGGGCAACAGGGGTGGGGTGGGTAGAGTTTTTTTATAAATAAATACTTATTGAAAATTTTTTTTTATAATTTTATAAAGGTGGGTAATTTGTTTTTACTGTATCAAAAGGGTACCTTTTTACCCCTTTTTTAATGAATCTTGTAATAAATTTTTGAACTAAACTACTATGTTCATTTTCCTTTATGTTTGATATGAGAACACGTTATGGTGAATCTCGGGGGCTTGTTGCTTTCAACTCTTTTTTTTTCTTATTGTAGTGGAGCATGTTCTTTCAATATTTTCTCCAAATTGACTCCTTTGTTTAAATTTTTTTCTTTTCTTAATGTGGATTTCACGATTGCTTGTTTGTTAGGGAACTTTGGAGCCATATTGTGCATGCAACTTCACAACCTATTTAAATAAAGTTAAAATAGTAAAAATGCTTAAATTTTTTTTTATGTTGTCCCCCAGGCGAAGGCACGGGATTGCTTCGCCCCAAAGAAATATCGTCACGACCAAAAAATATACAGTTCAGATGAAGGCCGTGTACAGGTGATGCTTCAACATTTAGTTGATATTTTAAATAAAACCCACTATATGTATTTTTCTGTGCATGTCTGCAGGTATCAATTATTTTAGAGGTAGTATTAGGGTTTAGAAATGTTAATTTTGTTTAATGATTTATTGTCATGCTTTGACTTACTTCTGAATGAAGATTTGATCACATGTTATTTTCCCTTTACCAGATGTCAGCAGCTGCTTTTGCTAAAGGTCTTCTTGACTTGGAAGGGCAACTGACACCTATTTTGGGGCAGTAACCTAAACATGTTCGGTTATCTCTTATGTATGTATACATATATGATTTAAAATAGGAACCACATTTATCATACTCCCTTTGTCCTTTAAAAGTATGAACTATTTCTCTTTTTTGTCCTTTTCCCCGAAAAGTATGAACATTCCAATTTTGGGGGAAATCTTTTCTCTCTAAGAGGTGGGGCCCATTCTCCACTAACCAGCTTAAAAAAATTTTTTTTTATCTATCTCTCTTATTTTACCAACTGTTCATACTTTTCATGGACGGAGGGAGTATAAAAAAAGTTCCAGATGGAACAATATGAATTTGCTGGGAAAAAAAGACATTAAAGAAAGCAGAATTTTCCCAACTATGCGATTTGGGAAACCCTGACCACAAACTAATTCAATATAGGGATGAATCCCACGACAAGGGCTGAAAATGGTTCATCTTTTATACAAATATGTAGCATGTATTTGGACTTCCCCCGAACACTCCCTATATTGGCTGGGATATGGCAAGGAGCACCCCCCTTTAATGACACTTTACATGAGAACTGATTACCCATGCACAAAACCCAAAACCCTGAACTTGGATGAACAAATCAATGTAACACATGAACAACCACATTAGTTGATTGTATTTTTTCATGTATTACATTGATTTGGTCACCCCGGGGTTTATGGATGTTAGGTGTTTGTGCATATCACATACGTAAAAACTTCATAATTTTTTATATGTATAAGTAAAGGGGAACCTCACTCTTTTATTCTCTTATCTTTTTTAAAGGGATCACTTGTCAGTAAGGACTCCCCAATGTTGGGTGGGTTTGGGCAATGCCAGATTGAGATAAAAGAAGCTAAGGTATGTCTCACATGCTACACAGTTTGTTTTGTTACTGAGAATATTTTTTTTCGTGCTCTGGTTAGTGTGAAAAAAATTATTTGTGTTGTTTTTTTAGGGGCCCGGGTAAATGAGATCATAACTTTTCATGAAATCTGTCCATAGTGCCGTCCAGAGAAACCGGGATGGTTGATGGTGCTGGGCTTCCCGAATGCCTCTGAACTTTTACCCAAACTGGTAAAAGTTGCTAATTTCCTTGATTACTATGGGCATAACTTCCCCCTGACATGGGAATTTGTTCAGTTTGAAAGCTTTTCAAATTTTTATCATGTCAGTCCTAATCTGCTGATTATTGTAATTACTAGGTCAATTTAACAAAGAAGGTTACAGAACAAGTAGTGATCAGTAGAAGTGCATGGATTCACTTATCATGTTATATCTGGCTGATTAATTTGCTGGGTCTTTATGAACGTGCAGGCGGTTCGATATAACACAAATTCCTGATGTTTATGATTCTTGCAAGTAAGGCATTACTATTATATTTTTGCATGTTATGCATGCCGTGATGTTACTCCTACGTGTAATTGAGTTTATCTCCCTAATTTTAGATTTGCTGGATAGTGGTATTGTGCTTGTGATGCCTTCTTTGGGTTTTGTATTTCTTACTGTTATATATTTTCGCCAATCCATTTTTTTAGGTTCTTTTCTTCCAGCTGGAGCTTTAACTTTGTTCCTAGTACCAATCATATATATGGAAAAACATGCATATTGCATAAATATGGTTATATTGTGACTGTAGATCCTTTATACTGTGAATTTAAAGCTATATAAGAGACCAAAAGATCAGTGATTAATCTGCTTCTGGTTATTCACAACAATGCATTCCCTCAACAGATATGATCTCTTGCACAATGCACATCTCAATCTGGAAGGGTTAGACGAACTCTTCAAAGTTGCTCAGGTATTTAATACAGTAGTTAGTTTCGTAATGTTTTTAATTTCTTCAGGGTTTCTACATTGCCATCAAAACTGGAAACTAAAAAATGTCAAATAACATCTTGTACACCCTCTTTCAAGATCACTGCAAGGGTAAAAGTATGTGTTCATTATGAGCTTCTAGTTACTTATGCTTTAGTATTCTGTGGTCCTCTTTCTCTTCAGTTACTTGCAGATGGTGTTATTCCAAATGAGTATGGAATCAATCCAAGGCAAAAACTAAAAATTGGATCAAAGGTAAACTTCTGTGTATTCTCTGTTTTCCTTATGGCTAATTTTGCAGCAGTTTACAAAGAATATATCCAACTCTCTGAAAGCTACGGAATGAACACGCTCACATATGATTTTAGCTGAGTGGTGAGTAGGATGATAGGATCCACTCATTACTGGGAACCAAGTGGTTCTCGTTATTGATTCAAGAATCATAATGCCACTTTTAAATGTTATGATTGCATGTTATCTGGATCCGCTGTACAATACTAAAATGTTTCTGTAAGGGCTTGGGCTGTCTTTGAACTCAAATATGTATTAGGTTCTGTGCTATAAAATCTCATTGCATGGTTCTCTGTATAAACTAGACTAGATGTATCATCAAACTTAAATACTAGATAAATAGAGGAGCTTTCTATTACCTAAAGGTAATTTTAATGGTCACATAGCTGATCATGTTTTGCAGCTCTTACTCTTTCTTTCTCTCACACGCACACATAAAATTTTTGTTGATGTACAAAACTTCTCAATGAAATCTCAGATTGCACGGCGCTTAATGGGTAAAATTTTGATTGACCTAAGAAATACACGTGAAGAAGCAATCAGTGTTGCTGAATTAAAGTGCAACCAAGATATCCTCAATAATGGAAAGGAAGATGGAGATTTCTTATTGAAGTCTCAGAGTAAAACTGAAAGCTCGAGAAGAACCAGTTTTACCAGTGAAATGTCAATGGATCAAGATGAAGATGATGACAAAGAAATTAAATACCGTCTGGATCCTAAGTAAATATTCCTTTGTTCTTCTTTGCTCACAAGAATGTCCTTTAACTTCTGTTTGATCATGATTTTCTTGCCAAGAATATTGCTTGAAATGTTGGAAGCAGATGTTGTATCTCTCTAATCTATAAATTCTCTGACTTTGTCAGATATGCAAATGTGAAAACACCAGAGCGGCATGTGCGAACAAGGCTATATTTCACTTCTGTGAGTAACCATTATTGCTCCATATGATTTTCTTCCTCAACTTTCTTTTTAGCATTGTTTTGGAGCATAAGTCGCTGAGCATTTCTTCATGAACTGCGGTTCATTCTTTATTTTTGGATTTTGAAGCTTGCCTGTCAATAACTCACAACTGCAGTTGCTGCACAACTGAACACATCATTAACAAGCACGAGTTATTGCAATAGATTTTATGCAGTGATTCAAATGAAACACATTGTCTCAGAAGCTTTGATTGAAACACGTTATGATTCCTAAATCATTAAGTTCAAAAAGGGCAAACAGCATTACTTATTATCAATCTATATAGGGTTGTCACCTGTGAATTGAATTCTTCGTGTAAAAAAATATTTGGCTTTACGTACGATAGACTAGTAGTTTACTTGATTTTGAGGATTAAATCTTGCATCAAATTCTTACTCCTCCTGGCTAGAGGAGTATTGCATTGTGATAATGTTTTTCATTTTTTCAGTCTTGGAATGAAGCATAATACAGAAATATTTTGGGCTTTTTACTTCTCTTGCTTCCATGTTCAACTGTCTCAATTTATTATGAAATCACAGGAATCACACATCCATTCACTGATGAATGTTCTTCGTTATTGCAACCTGGACGAATCGCTTCAAGGAGAAAATAGCCTTGTGTGTGATAACGCCTTGGACCGGTTGCATAAAACAAAGGAGCTTGATTACATGAGTTACATTGTGTTGAGGTTGTTTGAGAACACCGAGGTTGGTACTCTTTCATTGCCTCCATTTATTTCATTGGAAGGTTTTCTGATTGGCAACTGTACCCAGGAATACTTTTAGAACCCCTTTTTTTTCATTCTGATCCTTTTTATAGTGCTTAAAGCTGAATTTTTCTGCGATATTCTCTGTTATGTAATGCTGAAATTTCAAACTACAGTCTGCCAGTGCATTATTATTGATTGTCGATTTTGAAAACATGTACTCAGTAAGATCTAATATTTGCTAGTACTCAATATCAAATTTGAACGTAGGTGGCTTTTGAAGATCCAACGAGATTTCGGGTGGAGATGACTTTTAGCAGAGGTGCAGATTTGTCCCCTCTGGAGGTAATTTTAAGATTGTACACTGATTTTTGACGTTATGTTTTGCATTATTATATTTTCTGGAGTCTTATCAATGGTAGCATGGGCTTATACCGTTATTATAATGATTCTCCCTGGTAGGAATTCTAGGCTTTGTAGTTTGCTTGCCCAACTGCAGAAACTCAACCATTTAACATTATGTTCCCATATGGATGCTTAGTTCGGTGTTTTTTGTAACTAAACAGAGAAATGATAGCGAGGCAGCATCGTTGCACCAGGAGCATACATTGCCAATAATGGGCCCTGAGAGGCTGCAGGAAGTAGGATCATGTTTAACTTTAGAAATGATGGAGAAGATGGTACGCCCATTCGCAATGCCAGCTGAGGATTTCCCCCCACCAACAATTCCTCAAGGATTCACCGGTTACTTCTCCAAAAGCGCAGCGGTTTTGGAGCGCCTTGTCAATCTCTGGCCCTTCCACAAGCACGGCAACACCAACGGTAAGTCCAAAATGTGATTTTGCAACTTTTTATTTTTACATTTTGTAATTGGAGCATTAAATTTATGGCCGCGGTTGGTTCAAGGTACCAACTCACCAAAGTCTCCAAGGAATCTACCTGAATCTAGCTGAAGAATTAGGAGAGTGTGAGAGCCAAGCCAACAGTTGTATATACAATATTACTCGAGTTGGAAGCTCTATCTACTTTTTCCTTTTCGGATTCTGTAATAGATTTGCAGAGTATCAAAGATTCACATGCCTTGCAAGTTGAGTTAAAGATATGCCGAGTATCAAAGAATTAGATGCCTTGCAAGCTGAGGCAATTCGCCAAATACCGTTACTTCTCTCCCTTCACTTTCACTACTGCATCCCTTTCTCTGCGTTTGGTAACACAACTATTTGAGAATGGGAATTAGATTAATAGAAGGGTTTGTTGCTTTAAAATTCTTTAGCTATCCTTTTCCATCTTGAATACATTTTTCGAAGTGCTACTTTATAAATTTATAGAATAACACTACTCAATTTATAGTAAAATAGACATCCAAACTTCCTGCCACAAAAATGCAGTTTTCTGTTTTTCTTGCACATGATAGAGATATGATGTTCATTAACTACACTTATCATTCAAAAACACTTCTACCACTTAAAAGTCTTAAACCAAAATTAAATCAAAGTTTCTGATTTTTAAACAATCAATTTTTAACCCTTAAAAGAACCAGACTACTGAGAGACATGTTCTCATGTGGTACGCATACCATTTTAGTCAACTTGTACAACATTGCAAATAAAGAAAATTAAATCAATTATACCTTAAAAGGACCAATAACAATTTTCAACTATTTAAAGAACCAAACTACTGAGGGATACTTAAAGCAATTCTCCCTTAAAAGACCCATAAAAGTTCAGCTATTTATAAAGCACGTTTGATTCAAAATTAAAACAAAGTTTGTGAATTTTTTAAGCAATTAATTACTACTACTACTAAGGACATGTTCACAAGTGGAACACATACCATTTCAGACTTTTAGTCAGCTCGTACAACATTACAAATCAAGAAATTTTTTAGCAAGTATGAATATTTGAGTCCATCCAGTGTCAATTACCGCTTAAAACAAGAAAAAAAGTTTATTACTTCAATATAAAGTAGATTTCAATCACTCTCCAGACACTTGAAATTTCAATCAAATGTGAACAGATTCCCAATGAGAATGACATACACTAATGTTCAACTTTGTTCACAAATGCCTTCACAATCGAGTGGATTCACTCACGTCCAGTTTACACATAATATACCATATGAGCTGAATAGATAAATCCTTTAAATCAAATAGTAAAAGTTTATGCAGCAAATTTAGGAGCTTCCCTGTGCTTCAAAATTTTATTCTCAAGCTCATCCTTCTTTGCCCCGACGACCCGATCAACCTCTTTCCCCTGCTTTAGCAACACGAACGATGGCATCGCCTGCACTGCGAACTCCCTTGCCACGTCCTACACAATCCAACAATCACGAATCACCTCAAATTAAATATTGGATCACAATGCATTCGATTTAACTGAATCCTAATCTCGTTGAATTAACTGTAGCAATTAGAATGATTAAAAATAATAAACCCTTATTGAGAAAAATAAACCCTTTTTTAATTACAATTCTTTCATGGTCCACACCAATCTTATTCACAATCATATCGATGTGGATTTGTGCAGATCTACGAGAAAAACACATCCAATTTGAAGAACTGAAATATGAGCTGAAAGTAGCGTACAGCAAGTTCATCGACATCAATTTTGACGAAGTCGACGTCGGTGTATTTGGCGGACATCGCATCGAAGGCCGGCGCCATGAACTTGCACGGCCCGCACCATGTCGCAGTGAAATCCACCACCATCTGATACAACCAAGCACAGAGATAAGTCCACAGTCTCACCAGATCGGATAGCAGTGAATTACAAAACTAGCTGAATTTGAGATTTCCTCCGAAACAATTCCCCCAAAACAAGGAATTGATCATAGAATTGGAATGGATCAATAATTTTAGATTGATGATCTGAGCAGAATTAGAATTAAAATTGAAAAGAGAACGCACCAGTTTATTTAATTTCTTGGAGGCATCGAAATGGAGCTGCCAGCGCGCCGACGAGTGAAAGGCGGTGACGCGCGACGGTTCAGACGATTCCACGGCGGAATCCTCCTGTCCGCCTACAATCGAAGATAATACACCACCCATGATTTGTGAGCAATCAGAATGAATGAGAATTGAACTCACGATTACACAAATTAGGAATTTTGAAGCACAGTCGCCGGTGAGAACAAAGAGTATTTATGAACAAATCGACCCGACCCGGTCTAAATTCTGCTGGGCAACAAGGACTGTATAAAGATGAATGAAGTGGCCGGCCCATTTAACGCGGGCCTAATTGAGATAGGTCCATTTCAAAAACCCTATTTATTTTATCAGGTATTCAGGTTTGGCTTCTTTGCGAAATTCTATTTTTCATTATTTTTGAATTTCTAATGTGAGGTTTTTGAATTTGGTAAGCACAAATCGGCCCTTTGCAGATACATGAGAAATCTGTAAAGAAAATCCGAGAAGGTAGTTGGGTGCTATAACAAACAGAATTTGTTTGAATTTTGTATCGAGTCTTTCATATTCTATTTTGTTTTACCAAAACATCATCTTTCTTCTTCTTACCTTCTAATTTTTTGTGGGCATCGCAAAATGATGAAGTTATCAATCCGAATTCCCATGTGGATTTTTCTTGATAACTATGGTCTTCAAAGTTCTCTGATTGCTTTTGCCTACCAAATATTTTAGTATTATTTTATTTTGATTAATCCAGATTTTGTAATGAATTTGAAGAGAGTGATTGATGATGCTGTATAGTATTCTTCTGAGTTTTTTAAATTGAAGAAACTGACGATTTCGTTTAATCTTAATTTATTGATTTTCTGATCTTTCAATTCAGACATGGCATATTAACAAAATTAATATACCAACAAAAGGACATCTGTGTTTAACCAATTGCCAAATTATTTAGCCATATAGTAACGTCAGACCATAAGTAATTCTTTCGATCCGAATCAAAGGACCTCAAGGTCTCATATTGTTGAACAATGTTGTGTCATGAATTTTCATTTTACTTTTTGAAATGAAATGTTGAAATAAGAAAAAATAACATTAATTTGGGACAAATAAAGTATTAAACTATGTCCTTGTTTTATTCCACGCCATTCCATTATGGCCAGATTAAATTGGTCAACCGGGCCATATCATAATGTAAGGGTTAAACATAATTTCGTTTCCCTAATTTTAGCATTTTTTACCTCTGTGCCTAATTTAGGTTTTATTTTTAAAAATCTCCAGCTCTGGAAGGAAATTGACTTGGTATCAAACTTAACATAATCCAGAACCATAAGTTGATTTGTCGGATCCTTTGATGGATTATACTAACATTTTTCCTTTAAAACCCCCAACCTGAAGAAAAGTGAAAGTTTAACCGATTTAATTAAAAATCTGAAAAATATTCAAATCTAGAAACACAAAACATGGTTAACTCAACTGATTATATTCATTCCACCCAAACATCAGGCATGGACATCCAAGACCTCAGTATAACCCGTTTTAAATTAATCAATGCAGTACATTATGGGCATAATCAAGACTTTCATACTTTCATGTACTGTCACTCATAATAACATGCTGAACTTCACTCATAATAATACTTAAGAAGTTTCAATCCAAGAACCATTGAAATATTTTCAGCAATTCCTCGACGATGTCAAGATTATGTTTCCCTTCAACACTGATTTGCCATATATACCAAGAGAGTATAAAACATTCACATTTTTGTAAAGCTAGAATGGCTGGAGAAGATGTTTAGGACAAAATATCCCAGTGAAAATCAATTTATTGCAATGTAGCTTGTCATCTGAAAAAGTAGTTTTTTGATGACACTCTTCCGAGAATTCTGGAAGCTTCCAAACCACAAAACATCGAATAATATCTTCCAAAAGTAAAAGAGAGAATCTGGCTGCCGCAAAATTCAGGCTCAAAGATGACAGGGGAATGATAACAGTATTAGCAACTGGTAATTGGGAATAAGGAAGGGAACCACCTAATTATTTCGAAACTGCTCCAATGTTCAAAGCTCATGGCTTGAGGGCCAAGGCCAGCCCAAATTTCGCACTCTTGTCAATAGACTTGGTGTCGACTTCAGTTGAGATGGTGACGAGCGACTTTGGACGCCATTCGTGTTGAATCAAAGCATATGCCTTTCCACCATTGTTCAATCGTGCTTTCACAGTGGTCAATGGGTCCAACTGATGCTGAGTGCCAACAGTGATGGTGTTCACGCTGCTTGAGAAGCTGTGTGTCACCTCTGCGCCAACAGCAGTGTTGGACAATGGGCTCACTATATGGTAGTATGACGCACTCAAGGTATCACCCTTGTCATTCCTAGAGCAAACACAAACAAACGTTCAAAAGCATACAGCGTAGAGTTTATGAACAGTATACATGCAAGACCCCGTGATCATATCAGAATAGCCTTCATAAATCAAGGAGACAAACAGCAACCAACAGCAATAGAGACCACTTACACTGACAAGGCAGCAATAAGATCAGAGTTTATGAAGCTTGCGCCAAAGTTGCATTTGGTCAGCGCTCCTTCCTTGGTGTCAAAAGACACATCAGTACCCAAGGCGAGATTATTATTCCCAAGAACGGCAGAAAGATTCACAACAGGGTTGGCGGTCAAACCAACACTTGAGCTTATCCCCGCATAGTCATGCAAGTATTGAAGCTCCAACTACAACAGTTACATGAAAAATTAGATTGCATTTCGACACAGCAGCAGAAAGAGTTTGAAGTACAGCTTACCTTTCCAGATCTCTGATCAGGAACTCTAAAGCTTAATATAGCCTTCAATCCAGGAGTAGGCTCATCAATTGTTACAGTGGTGAAGAGCTGGAAATGAGTCCACAAATTAGTGTTAAATTAATTGAAAGAATTTAATACAACTAATATGAAAAGATTGGAATATCTTCTAGACAACAAGAGAAGAATATAGGAAAGCTGAAATCGTCACAAGAGGCAAAGCATAGAGAAGCAAACTATGAGGCGTACATTTGAGCCAGTGTCGACTTTGATATCAGTGGTGATGTTCTTGTTCTTCAACTGTGTGTTCACATCAGCCAAGAATAGCTCACCTTTCTTTGTTCCCGTAGAAGTGAGGGTCTGGCAATGAAAAATGAAATAAATACACCACATCAGACCCAAAAATATATGTATGAAGTTCAAAATAAATAAGAAGAAAGCAAAATTACGTAGTCTTAAATTTTCATCAAGAACTCAATACCTATATATACAGTGAAATTAAACAAACACCAGAAACAGCATAATTGCTTAAGTTACTAGAAGATTCAGGAATTGCACACATTAGCAAAGTAATAGCATTCTCAACCAGTTTCTACTTTTTCATACCAAGTTCCATTCTAGACCACATCTACAAGGTAATCTAGGGCATTTTCTATTGGCTAATAGCCCAGATAGACAAAATAGGTAGTACTCCCTCCGTCCCGGAGTATTAGACTCACTTCTTTTGGGCACATGATTTAAGGAATTGATATTTAAATAGTTAAAGTGGAGAGAGTAAAGTATGAGAGAGGGAAAAAGTAGGAGAGAGAAGAGAGAAAAAAGTGGGTGGAGAATAAAATAAGATAGATGCTTTTTGCTAAAAAAGGAAATGAGTCTAATATGTTGGGACATCCCAAAAAAGAAAGTTGGTCTAATACCTTGGGACGGAGGGAGTACTACATATACTCACTAACTGGCCATGGGGATGATTCCATAATTTGAACTACTTAGCCTGAGTAATACCACTCATACCCAACTTAAAGGCATAAGATTGGAGAAATCCAAATGGAAGTATTGATTAACATAACAATACTCAATCATGTAAGAGTATATTGTTAGTTTGAATTCCTAATGAAGTATTTATTGATTAATAAATTATACTATACAATAATGTATGTTGTTAATCCTGATAGTACATGCACCCAACAAGAACTAAAATGCTTCATCCCCAACATAGGTCCATATTCTCTAGTTAACCCAAATCACTAAAATGAATGCAATACAAAGGTAGCAAAATGCAGACTAACATAATAGTCCCTCAAAGAAAATTCCTATGTTATTCAAAGCCCGAATGATTCAAATCATCAGTTGAATAAAAAGTAAATACTACTATAACACACACAGTATAAATTATAACGAGCCTATTACTATCAGCAATGTATCAACTGCAGATAGAAAAATCACATAGCATTCCCCAAATTATCAGATAATATCCAGACCACAACATAAACATCTATGATAAACGGAAAAACAAAATTATGATTTCAATACAACCCGACAACAGAAAGAAGAACGAAATCCAGTAAAAATACAGCTATTATCACATAATATCCAGTTTCAGGAAGAGAGAGAGTTGAGGAGCTAGGAAAGCACAAATCAGCACATAGACACAGCTCTACAAACATTACCAGCAACAGAAAATTCCAGATCCAACAAATAACCGCATAAAACAAAAGAAAAAAGGAAACCTTACCACTCCAGTAGGAGAATAGGTGGTGATTGTAAACTTCTGGTCGCTGTTGTAATCCCTGTAAAGAAGATCTAATTCCACCACACAAAAAAGAAATTACACATAAATTTAAAAAAAAAAAACTGAAATAACAAAAATCATAATCCAGAATTATGCAAATTCAGACCTCGAGCTCTTTTGCCGATATCAGAGTATAGGCCTGGACCTTTGCCCATGATTATATTCACTGAAATTCGAGGAATCGAGCTGAAAATGAAAATGATAGAGACGAACCGTAATGAATTTCAGAGAATTATATTTCTAATTTTATTTTGAGCAGCAGTGAGATATATATATAGTGGTGAAGGCAATTCCTTTGCCGTTCACTCCTTTATAATTTTTTCATTTTTGAAGGGCGTGATTTAAATGGAATCTGAGCCGTTGATAGCGTAAGGTAATGCGCCGTGAGCCGTTGATTAGAGTGTGATTGTGGTGGGTGTAATTTGGGGAATTTGTACACGTGGCTCAACATTGTTATGCGCTGTTGGTGGCGACCGATATAATGTGTTTAGGTTTTCTTTTTTAATTTTATTCTTTGGTGAATCGCTAAATGAGCTGTATTATTCCCCAGCGTTTTTGACAATTTTATAAGTGGAAGTCGTTTTGCTTTTGTTGATTCGGAGCGGATACTGATGTGTTTTTAGGGTTATACTCTCTCTTTCCCAAAATAATTATCATTTTTTATAATTTCAGTCCAATAATAATTGTTACATTTCATTTTTACCGTAAATGGTAAGTAAGTTTCACATCCCACTAACTCATTTTACTCACATTTTATTATGAAACTAATATAAAAAAATGGTCTCACATTTCACTAACTTTTTCAACCAACTTTTTCTTAGATTTCTTAAAACTCATGCCCCCAATAAGAGTGACAATTATTCCACAATAAAGTTTTCGACATAAATTTTGACTACGTGGAATGCCGATACTAATTCTAGAGCATTCATATCATCATTAGTTTCATCTTTCCTACTAGATGGAATGTAGCTCCAAATATTACACAGGTTTTTTGGCATTCAACGTAGCCAAATTTATGCTGAAAACTTTAGTGTGAGAAATCTGCACAATTTGAAAAGGTGATGATTTTTAAGACCACTTTTAAAGATTGTGGGAAATACCAATTTTTTGTGAAAGTTCATAATTAGTCAGAAAAATCGTGAACTATAGTGTCCATATAATGATCTGATAGCCAGCGTAGTAGTTTGATAGTCATGATCATAAGGCCCTAAACTGGTATGGATTTTCTGCACTACTATTTGTTGCCTAAATCAGTCCTGGGGATTTTATGCACTGCTATTGGTAATTGTTTAGGGCATTACCCAAACAATGGAGGATAAAATTTATGAACATGATGCGTTTGGTGAGCAATTTTTCAACCACTATAATATTTGCTAATATAACTAGGTTCGTTAATAAATGTGGACTATCGGATTACTGGTTAAGCTGTCTTCATCGGTACATTCATTTAGAAAGACTCTCTCTATCCACGAATAGGAGTCACATTCCTTTTCGGCACAGATTTTAATAAATGCTAAGAAATATGGGTGGAAGAAAGTTAGTGGAATATGAGTCTCACTTGTATATATTGTTTTAAATGATATGTGAGTGGAATGAGTTGGTGGAATGTACGTGGGGCATCTTTACCTTTTATGGTAATTAGAACCATTGACGAATCCCGTCATGTCTTCGCTCTCCAGAACACACAACTTTGCTCCTTCCAATTCTTGAACGTGTTGGTTTGATCAAAACCCACACGGCTCGGCCTCACAGTAATCCAATTTGATATATTGACACATGAAGAAGAAGCCATTTGTGTATCTGTAAATGAGCGTCTGACTGGAACTGGAACTATGATACAGTGTACATATGATGATAGCTAGTTGTAGCTTGATGGTCACGATCATATGCATGCCGCGTAAACGGGTTTGCAGTTTTGCAAGTATCAGTATTATGCTCAGTCCGCATGACCGCCTTATTTAGTATTCCTCCCACAAAAGATGTCATACTTGTGGGACATGACATTTCAGGAGGTTTAGTTTTGTGTGTTAAATAAAGAAAGAAAATATCATTTTCATATTAATGTGAGAGTGAAATTTTTCCAAAAATGGAAATGAGACATTTTTTATGGGATAAACTAAAAAGGAAAGTGTGACATATATTATGAGGCAGAGGGAGTAGTTTCATAGACCATGATATTCTCTCTTAATTTCTCCATTTGAATATGAGTACATAGTTAGGATTACCCGATTCCCACCCTGCAACATATCGGGATTACCCGATACCCGACCCGCAACATATATTTGAGGGACGTAAAATATATGTTACCCATTAACTATTATAGAAAATTTGAAATCCCTAACAGCCAATAATTTTTCCTAATTAGTACTTTACTTTATTAATTTTGATGGAAGCTTTCAATAAATTAGGAATAAAAGTGAGGGGGAACTCTATAGCCACTTCTAATGAGTTGCTAATAATAATATTATGAAGAGACAGCCGATTATAAAAATTCAAATATAAGATGAATCTATCTAAGGTCCCCTTAGTTGTTTAGGCAAATATATGTACCCCTGGCCCACCGTGGCTACGTACACATATTGCATTCTCATTTATATATATTACGGATTGTGATCAATATCAAACCAGTCTTAAACCTTAAATGCCGAACAACATCATTATAAGATAACCTGGATGATGCAGTTCGAACGTAGAAATCGGGCTAAAACCTTCGATGTCAGAATGACTTGAAATTGCACGATCAAAATGACTTGAAATTCGCACGGTACATGCGAATCGAGCTTAGAAATCGACGTCGCAATGATGGACGATGGATTTTGGCCATCTGAAATCGTTTAGAGGGTGAAAGCGACAATTTACTGTTTTTTTGGGTTTAGTTTTAGTTTTCTATTTTGCGTTTTATTTCCTTTTGAATTCCTAGGTTTTCTAGACGCTTATAAATAGCGTTGCTTTTGTTTTGGACGGCGGTTAATTTTTGATAATATTATTTTCGTTTTTCCCAGAAACTAGGGTTTCTTTGATTAATTCTCCGTTCTGTCTGTTTTCTCGTTACGTTTTGCATCACTGGAGTTTATTATAATGAACTAATAACAAACTTATAATGAACTAAAAAAGGTAATATGGACACACATATATCGTAAGAAAAAGGAAATATTGGGTCCATTTTGTAGGGAAAATAGACAAGACAAAATATGATCATAAGAACACACGTTTTAGATCAATTCAGATCAGATTATTCTAGGATCAAGAACGTTGAAATGAGAATTTTTATTTATATTGAGAATGGGGAATTTGTTTTATTCTTCTACCCGAATAGTTAATTTCACGACAGAACGTTTAGGACAATGTTCTTATATTGTCAAGTTTTCATCAAGATTAACCTCTATTACATGTATATATGTATTATACTTGAGATTGGGAAAGTTTTTGTTTATTTGTATTTTCTTTTGAGATTTGTTCTTTTGTAAAATAATAGTCGATCGAGTTTTAGTACACAATCATTGATAAATATTAGTAAAATCAATGCTAAAACACTTAAATATTCGTAAATTTTCAACTAACATTAATATATTTTCTTAATCTATAATAAATATTCACAATTACTATTTCGATGGAACTGAAGAAGTAAGTATACTATAATTTTGCCTTCCTTGCTTAATCTATAAATTAAAATACTTTCAAACTCAAAACAAACTCAACATTTCTTTTTTCAATCCAATGCACCGTTCATTCAATCAATCGACAAATACAATATACACATATTCATTTGTTATTTCCCTACTGTCGCATTTCTACCTTTATGCGGACTTAATTAAAGCCACATATGAAAACAAACTCCCTAATTAAGTTGTATATATAATAAGCCAAGAGGTGCATATACATGATCACTTGACCATGAAGAAATTTGAAAGAATAACTAAATTAATTTGGTGTATGCTGTAGTAGTGCTTTTGTGCGTGTGTATAATTAATTAATTAATCAAATTATAATCAAAATTTCATCAACTTTGGTGCAAACCTTAACAACCGGTCCAACGCATTGACCGTGAACTTCCTAGCAAACAAGTAGCAAACTTTGGTGGGCCTCCCATTGTAGATGCACTCTGTGCCGCCCCTCATCCGGTTCAGCATGTCCGGGGTGACGTCGAGGCGGATGAATTTCAGTGGGTGGGGCCCGCCCCGGGACCAGTCAACCCAAGTCAACGTTCGGTTAGCGTTCTTGAAAGGGAAGTGTTTGGTGATCATAGTGGGCAGGTAGTGCTCGTCCGAGTAGCAAGCGGGCTTGCAATAGAGCTTGAAAAGGTTGAAGTAGACGTGGTCCGAGATGACCTCGAGGGCTAGCTCCCGGTCCATCTCGAACCACTGGGCCCCCTTCCGCCATTCTTCAATGGTTACCATGGGCATCATGTGGCGGTCATAGCGCCCACGCCCCACGGGGCCCTCCTTGTCGTATGACTCTACGAATGAGGTTCGGGATTTCATCAAGTAGCTGTAGATTGTTGGGAAGTTGAAGAGAGGGATGCATGCCTCGGAGAGGAGGACGAAACGTTGGTTCGACACATCTAGCAACGCGTTCGCTAGCAGCCTACGTTCGGCTGCGACCATGCTGATCTTGCCCCATTCTACCTCCTGTAACATATGATCATCAATTTCTTTTTCATCTATTCATTTCATAAAATCTAAATAACACTATGAAGTTAACACTTCTAATCATTTGAATGGTAAAAAACAATATACAGGTATTAATGATAGAAAACTTTTGATGCAATTTTTTAATTATTAGTATTAGGTTTTAGTTATTAAAATTGGTCAGAAAAAGAGAAAAGATCAATGGAAATATATGTTCCCTCCAAATTAGGGATGGAAGGTCTCATAGTTCACTTTTCTAATTTGAATTGTCACAAAACTTTTCTTTTCTAAAACCCGGAGTATTTAATATTTGTATAAAAATGAAATAATACGTGGAACAAATTAAATAAATAAGCGCTTGAACAGAGTACTGTCAAAATCATTATTTTTTTATGTGTGAAAAATAGAAGGGAATTTTTTGATAAAATCAAGGGAATATTAAATATGGATTGTCTAAACATATAATTTCGTTGACCTATTTATTATCTGTGGTTCTGTCTCTACATGGAACAATATTATATTATAACTATTCCGAACATAAATATGTTTACAATGCATCGAAGAACTAGGCTTCATTAATATGTAGAGCAGAAGATATGTAAGGCCAATTTCTAAGTAATTTCACTATGGCAAGCCCAAATCTAGTGATAATTACTTGAATCTTGGGGAATGTGGATTCATTGCAGCATGGTTAGTAGATCATGTGTATTTATTCAAGTCAACTACTACTATTAAATGTTTGAATCATGAATCTTCAAAATCTCAAACAAATCAAATGAGCATAACTTTACATGGTTTACCGCAATATGTAATCTACTCATCTCATCTCTACAAGAAAAGAATAAAACGATCCTTCTCAAAAAGAAGTTTCATTTTACCACATTTTTTTATTCTTTTTATTTATAGAAATTTCACCTCTTCTTTTATTTTACATGGTCTTTATAAATGAAGGTAAAACTTTCTAGATTAACTTAGAAAGTACCAAGAAAAGAAAGTTAATCTATTCAAGATTAAAAAGAAACATGGAGTATATACTTATGAAAAGAAGAAACTTAATTTCTTGAAAGATATCCAACCTAAGAATTCAAGACCTTAAGTTGTACTAGTAGCAATTTAAGAAAACTACAAAAAATGATGAAACACAATTTTTTTAAAAAAGAAACACTTAAGTAGTCATAGCTCTCAATGCAACCAAAGTCCAAAGCATGCAGCCTAATCAAAGATTTGGTAATTAAATACTTGAAAAAGAGAGAGATGATACCTTGCTAGCAATTCTTCTGCCATGAAAAACCGAACCCTTTGGAAAATTCCCTTTGTAAGAAGGCTGAGAATGGACGTAGATGGAATACAAGCCTTGATGCCCTCTAAAGAAGAGCTCCCACAGCGGCGCCAGCGGCAGGTCCCCCTTCGCCAGGAACATGAACGCCACCTTCGCCGTCCGCCTGAACGGAAACTCCTCGATC
>NC_062969.1:12831035-12840281 GCF_023119035.1 Salvia hispanica | reverse complement strand
CAGTTGGAGTTTTATTACTCTATGAATAATAAATAAGTGTTTCTTGCTAAGACCACTCTTGGAATTAATAAGATGTTAATTAATTAAGTTTATAGCAGACATAATTAATTAATGGACATTTATATCTTAAGCAAGGGAAATAAATAATATAAATAACAGAAAGTCGGATTACTTGTAATTTCGGATTTGGATGGGGAGTGCAATAATACTTCAGTAGTGGCTGCTCGCATTATTCCAATTAAAAGCTTATATTAAATTGGGTTTCAATTTAATTAGTAAAAAGCTAATTGGAGGAGCCCATATCCAAAACCTTCCATAGATCCCTGACTGGGCCCAATATGAACTTAATATAAATAGGAGAATAAAGGAAAGACAGAAACACAATTATTATTAGAGGAAATTTTCGTCCCCCTCTCTAATGAGTAGAGGAGCTCGAAAATTCTTCAGCTCTCCTCCGCGAGGAATTTTTGTCTTCTTTTTATTCGACTCCTAGTATTTTGATAAGATCACCCCACCCTGATATTGAGATACAGTTTGGGAACCAGAGAGAAGATCCGTGGTCTAGTATTGAAGATCATCACGTGGAGAAGGCACGAGCAATCGACGATTCTTTGGAGAATCAAATCGGTAACTCTAAACCCTAGAATTCATGTTTTAGGATTTACTTTCTTTGAGCATGAATTATTTGCGTTCTAGCATGCAATTATCTGTTTAACATGTGAATTGATTAATCGCATAATCGGTCAAATAGATCCGTATCCGATTTATTTGTTTTGTACAAGTCTTCCGCTGTGCAAGGGGCTCCAAACCCCAGCAAATCGACCACGCAGGGGACGAGTACAGCAGAGAGAGAGTGGCAAGTGCTTCGGCTACTAACCAGGAAGAGAGGAAGGATCTGAAAATGGAAGAAAGGAAGAAGGATTTGTTGAGCGCAATCAAGCAGAATACACCACCGCCCTCTCCAACCGGTGGCAATCAAGCTCCAGAGCTACCCTACGATCAGCCAACCGACCAGCCTAATGTGGAGCAAGCCAATGCCGTCGGATTCTACAACTGAAATGGGAATTGGATTCCGGGGAAGCAGCGAGACGCACCATGGAGGGGCCACCTGAATTATTGATGTTGAGATGGGAATCAGAATCAAAACCAAGGCCAAGGTCAGAATCAAACCAACCCTCACCTGAACCAAAATTTCAACCGTGGCCCAACGAATCCTGACCACCATTCTAACTGGGCAGGAAGGAATCAGCAACCTCAGAACCAAAACCCTTAAAACTTGGCGTATATTTTTATAAAACTTATCACATACTCATATTTTTTATAAATATCTTTACTATATATTTTTGACGAATTTTCTAAATATATCTTATCACATACTCATATTTTTTACAAATATCTTTACTATATATTTTGACGAATTTTCCAAATTTGGTAAGCAATCTTTTTTTCTTTTTTCACAAAATTCTCTCTTATCTGATTTAACGCAATTTACTTCCGTGATTCACAAAATTCACCCTGCTTTCCCGTCTCTGCGTCCTCCAGCCAATTCTCAACTTTTTTATTTATCAAAGATGAATAGAATGAATGCAAACAAGAAGAAAAAAAATAGGTTAATTCGATTTTTCTACTGCACAAATTCTCCATAAATATTCTCTCTCTTTTTTTTACAATCAATATTGTAGAGATCAGACCACTTGGGATTCGCTAATTACCGGGACCTCTTTTATTTATTGAGTCTGAGATGGCTAATCTCAGGAATACAAGCCAATACAAGTGTGATACTAAGATTACACTCTACACGAGTACAAGAAGATACAATTGAAGAATTCTAGACTAAGTTCAAGTAGCACACAGAACTTGAGTCTCCATCTCCTTCAATAACCCTGCACACTTAAGTAGAATTTGTTAGTAACACAAGAATGATCCCGCAGGATCTAAAGTACAAAGTAAACAAGTAAGACAAGATTATAAGCACAGGAATATGGCTCAGGTCGCAACAGGCGACTACACCGGGCCAAGAACCTCCCCAAAGCTTCAACCAACCGTCACAAGGGAGTAATACTGAACAAGGACCCCAGAAACCCTAAGTTTCACCGGTTACCACCACAGTAGGCCTCCTCAACACGCGAACCACCACAAGACTCTCCAAACACCTTTGCACACCAAGATTTCTCACCACACCACCTCCAAGCCAAGTAGGTCCATCAGATTCAAACACATTAAAAGCTAGGGCAACTAAATTCACAAAAGAACCAAATCTATCAAGGACTTTACCAACCCTTCTTGCTCTATCCCTAGTTAACTGATAATTGTGTAAATCTGGATTATTATTGGGTTGTGGCTCACCATCAAAAACATTTTCATGGTCAGGGTCTTGGTTTTCTAGAGGCTCAGGGGGTATAGGATCTGGGTTGATAGGGGAAGAGTTCCACACCTGCTCCACCTCAGTGGAAGCATCACTGCCCTGGGACTCCACCTCACTTGAGGGCCACTCCTCAGATTGCTCCACCTCACTAAGAGGTTCACCATCTGAGGATGGAGAAGCAGGGGACCTGGGGACACCACAGGGGAAGTCATCTTCATTGAAGATAACATCCCTACTGACCACAACCTTGAAACCAGGTTCATCCCTAACCCACACCCTATAACCCTTAACACCATCTGGATAGCCAACAAAAACACCCTTCCTAGACCTTGGATCTAACTTGTCAGTTTTTGAATGAATAAAAGCACTACACCCAAACACCCTTAGGTGTGACAGATTGGGTTTTCTACCAGTGAAAACATGCTCAGGGCATCTGCCCTTAAGAGGAACAGAAGGGGATCTATTTATCAAATAACAAGCAGTATAAAGAGCTTCACCCCAAAATTTTTTGGACAAACCACTTTTGGACAAGAGACACCTAACCTTTTCAAGTAAAGTCCTATTCATCCTCTCAGCAACACCATTTTGCTGAGGGGTGTAAGGAGTAGTTTTATGTCTCCTAATCCCAGATTTTTGACACAAAGAATCCATTTGAGCATTGCAAAACTCAAGGCCATTATCTGTCCTAATGGTCTTGATACATTTTCCAGTTTGATTTTCAATTAAAACTCTCCAATTTGAAAAGGTTTGAAAAACATCAGACTTATGTTTTAAGAGAAAACACCAAACTTTTCTTGAAAAATCATCCACAATGGATAAGAAATACACAGATCCAGAGTGGGTAGTAACAGAGGCAGGGCCCCAAACATCCATATGCAAGTACTCTAAGACAGCTTGACTAACATTTTCAGTCACAGGGGTGGGAAAAGACACCCTGTGCTGTTTTCCCATCACACAAGTTTCACAAAAGGGGAGCTCATTTTTGAAATCCAACTCACTCAAAATATCAGAATTTTTCAAAAGTTTTAACCCCTTCTGACTCATGTGCCCAAGTCTATTATGCCACAGTAAAGCCTTATCCATTTTAACCAGATTTACACTATGATCATAACTAGTTAGAGGCTTAGCAGTACACACATACAGATTACACTTTTTCACAGCTTTAAACAGGCATAGCACACCCTTACAGATCTTCATAATACCCTGCCCCCACTTACCCTCAAAACCCTCAGATTCAAGACAAGAGCAAGACAGCAGATTATAGTTCAGATCAGGCACATATCTCACATTTTTCAAAGGCAGCAAGTATCCATTCTCAAACTTTAAAAGCACAGTACCAATGCCAAGGATTTTACACTTCTTGTCATTAGCCATGGACACAAAAGCATTTTCCACAGGTTTGAGAGAAGTAAAGGAATCTTTGAAAGGACATATGTGAAAAGTGCATCCTGAATCAATTAGCCAGTCATTTTTGGTAAAGAAACACTCAGAGGCAGAGTTTACAGAAAAAACATCATGGTTCATGAAACACACACCATCTGCACCATCATCCCTGGCCAGATTAGCAACAACCTCCAACTGATTATTACCATTTGGATTCTTACCTTTCTTGGGTCTGGTACATTCTGCTTTGTAATGACTCACCTCACCACAATTAAAACATTTTCTTTTAAACTTAGGGTCTTTACTTTTAGACCTAGACCTGCCTCTGTTTGACTTCTTACCATTCCCAGAGGAATTACTGCCATCCCCTCTAGATTTAGACCTCCCTCTCACATTCAAAGCCTTAGTTTGAGAAGATTTAGGGTTAAAGTTTTCTTTAAGCTCCAATTCTTTTGACAATTAGCCAGTCATTTTTGGTAAAGAAACACTCAGAGGCAGAGTTTACAGAAAAAACATCATGGTTCATGAAACACACACCATCTGCACCATCATCCCTGGCCAGATTAGCAACAACCTCCAACTGATTATTACCATTTGGATTCTTACCTTTCTTGGGTCTGGTACATTCTGCTTTGTAATGACTCACTTCACCACAATTAAAACATTTTCTTTTAAACTTAGGGTCTTTACTTTTAGACCTAGACCTGCCTCTGTTTGACTTCTTACCATTCCCAGAGGAATTACTGCCATCCCCTCTAGATTTAGACCTCCCTCTCACATTCAAAGCCTTAGTTTGAGAAGATTTAGGGTTAAAGTTTTCTTTAAGCTCCAATTCTTTTGACTTTAAAGAACTGATTATCATGTCTAGAGGGGCACTATCCCTTCCATACTTTATAGCTGCCTTAACATCACCATAAGTATCAGGGATAGCATTCATGAGGGCTATGCTGGTATACTCATCAATGGTTTTATCTCCAGACCTTTTAATGTCCTGGACCAATTTTTGAAAAATATCAATGTTATCATCTATGTCCTTTGAAAGATCCAATTTAAATTTAAAAAGCTTTTCCAGGAGATACATCCTGGAGGACATAGAAGTTTCAGTATAGAGGGTATCCAGCTTAGCCCACATCTCACTGGCAGATTCAATAGCCCCAACCTTTCTAATCACAGAGTCAGAGAGGTTGAGGATAATTGAAGACCTAGCTAATTCATTCATTTCAGCCTTTTTCTCAGCAGACATATTTTCAGGAAGAACCCCTTCAATGGCTTTGAAAACCTTTTGCTGAATCAGAACACATTTTACCTTTTGTTTCCATATAACAAAATCATTTTTCCCATTGAAAGGGACAATGCCAACTGGCTGAGTCATTTTGAGAAAGATTTTAACACACACAAAAGAACTCAACACTCCAAGGGCAAAGCAAGCAACTCTGCTTTCACAGATAGTGGATTTAAACAAATAACAGTCAAAGAATCCACTAGGAACAAAGATGCAGAGATTTTTCATGCAATAATCACAGATGCAGCTAGCAGCAAGCACACCCACAGGCAACACAACTCAAGGTGATCCCAGACACACAAAGATCAAGTCTAGGTGAGTTCCTCCCTATCTGTCACGTGTACCCCGGCAAGAGGATTTCCCAGTTCACAATCACCCAATATATGGGGGCGCAGGGGGTCACTCAAGGCGGTTAAGGCACAGGGTGGATAGGTAATTTACTCAAGACACAGAAACAGAGCTCTGAGATACACACCTTGAGTAAGAAAAGAAAGACAAGCAAGCAGCGGAAGAAAAGAAAGCTATAAGCACCAAGATCATGCAAGAAGACAAGAGCACAGAGCCTAGACCGCGGCCAGCGGTTACTACCAGCAACAAAAGCCCAAGCCTAGGGTTCTAAGAAAGCAGAAAAGAGAGGTTTAGCCAATTTACCAGAGCGGTTACCCTTCGTTAAGGTGTAACCGTCTTACCTCAGGGCCTATACCGGAGGCCGAGCTTTACTCTGACGAGCCCACCTCCTTAATTTGCGACCCGGCGCGCCCAAGTGATCCCCCCGTGGCTCTGATACCACTGTAGGGATCAGACCACTTGGGATTCGCTAATTACCGGGACCTCTTTTATTTATTGAGTCTGAGATGGCTAATCTCAGGAATACAAGCCAATACAATTGTGATACTAAGATTACACTCTACACGAGTACAAGAAGATACAATTGAAGAATTCTAGACTAAGTTCAAGTAGCACACAGAACTTGAGTCTCCATCTCCTTCAATAACCCTGCACACTTAAGTAGAATTTGTTAGTAACACAAGAATGATCCCGCAGGATCTAAAGTACAAAGTAAACAAGTAAGACAAGATTATAAGCACAGGAATATGGCTCAGGTCGCAACAGGCGACTACACCGGGCCAAGAACCTCCCCAAAGCTTCAACCAACCGTCACAAGGGAGTAATACTGAACAAGGACCCCAGAAACCCTAAGTTTCACCGGTTACCACCACAGTAGGCCTCCTCAACACGCGAACCACCACAAGACTCTCCAAACACCTTTGCACACCAAGATTTCTCACCACACCACCTCCAAGCCAAGTAGGTCGGTCACAGAAATAAGACCAACACTAGGGTTTGAGAAGGAAACCGAAGAAGTTGCCTAACACTCAAACTAATCCACTAGATCTCTAGGAAACTGAGAATCATCGGTGGAAACACAAGCTCGAAGGAAAACTCCGACTAGAGCCGCCGGAAAGCTAGAGAGAAGGTAGAGCGATTTCGAAGAGAGAGAAAGAGTAGGTCAGACGTTTCAACTGAATGAGAGAAGAGAGAAGGCTCCTTCTCACTTAACAAACACACATCAGATCCAACGGCTGCCCTCCAGGATCCGCGTGGAGCTGCCTACGTGGCGGCCATCCAGGTAATCAGGTAAGTAGCGGGCCAACTAACACATTGGGCCTGCACCAGAGACTTGGGCTCTAATATTAATTGGATTGGGCCAGCCCAACTAATTAGTACCAAAGTCCAACTCTTAGAAGGTCCACAAATATTCAACAAATATGATACTACAATTGTTCTCATACAAAATTCATGCGTAGCTTTGAGAATTTGTTGGATGAAATCTGCTCTTATGCAATTGTGTTGGAATGGAGATGCAATGGAGGGTGATGGATTGAATAGCCTATAGTTGATTAGAAGTTGGGCACTTTCGTAACAAACAGTGTTGAATATTGATAATGAGTTTTGGATATTTTTTGTTGTTTTTTCATTGTTGAACAATTGAATTGGTTGTATATTTATTAATCATTTCAAATTTCAGAATGGTGTCATTTGAGATAGTGAGGAATTACATTGAAAGTTCTTGCAACTTAATTGTTCGAAAAAATGCGTTAGTAAAACTTCCACTTGTTCATTTAACCTACACTTATTTTTGCACAAAAGCATATTTTTTCTTTGTGATGCATAATTGTACTATGTTTACTTGGTTACAAATTAAACTCAATTTATAATGGATAAAGAGAATGCAAAAACTTAAAATAAGGATGCCCAAACATTACATTAGGATTCAAGGATTATATAGATTTGAAAAGTTATCAGCAAACTAATACCCATTAAAATTTAGCAGCACTCTGTCTAGAGTGCCTATTTTCTGGAGAGTTTCTCTTTAATTTCTGAAGTAATGAGGAAGAGTTTCCCTTTGAACAAAGATAGTTAAGGTCCTTGTGGCCCATTGCTTTCGTCTATAGTTTCTTGTGACGCTTCTTCCAGCGATTTACCCTTGGCCTCAGGCACCGCAAAGGTGCAAAGCATTCCAAGCAAATTAATGACTCCAAGAACAATGAGAGCATTCTTCACTCCAATGCCCGGCGGGAAACCGGCGTCGGCCTTGCTCTTGTCTTTGTTCTGTGCTGCGTACAGAAACCCATACGCTCCAACAATGGCTCCCGCCTTCCCAGCCGCAGCCGATATCCCGTGGCACGTGGACCTCAGCCTCGCCGGGAATATCTCCGCCGGCACCACGAAAGTGGTGGCGTTGGGCCCGAAATTGGCGAAGAAAAAGGTGAGTCCGTACATGACCACGAAGCCGATCCGGTTGGCCTCCTTGGTCCAGTGATCGTAGGGGATGGCGATGGCGAACATGAAGACCGTCATGAAGAAGAAGCCGATCATCTGGATGGCGAACCGGCCGATGATGTCGATGAAGGCCACCGTGAACCAGTAGCCCGGCACGGTGCTGCAGAGCGCGATCAGGGTTTGCGCCCTGGAGATCTTGTACACCTCCCCGATGGCGTTCATGGTCTTGGCCGGCGGGATCCACCCGATGGCGGAGAAGACGTCCTTCTGGAAGAGGTTCTGGCTGTAGAAGGCGATGTCGAGAAGGAACCAGGTGGATGTGGTGCCGAAGAGATGGAGACCGTGGCGTTTCAGGAACTCCTTTGATAGCAAACCGAAGTTGCTTCCCTTCTGCTGAGCCATCCTCTCCACCTTCTCCTCCTCCGCCTCGATCTCCACGTTCAGCACCCTCCCCATGTCCTGCGCCGCCTGCTTCGCGTTCTTCGCCACCAGGGCGGTGTACCGGGCAGTCTCGGGCATCTTCATCCGCCAGTAGAAGGTCAGGGCCGCCGGGATGGACCCGAACATGAGCACGATCCGCCAGACGTAGTCGGCCTGTGGCGGGGTGGAGGCGGCGGCGTTCTGCTCGTAGGACGGGGACTGGAAGGCGTGGTCGAAGGCGGCAGAGACGATCAGGGAGACGATCCCGCCGAAGAGGATTCCAAACCCTTGCATGGCGAAGACGGCTGCCACGAAGGCGCCGCGGGTTTTCTTGTTGGCGTACTCGGCCATGATGGTGGCGGAGAGGGGGTAGTCGCCGCCGATGCCGAAGCCGAGCCAGAAGCGGAAGAAGCATAGCGTGGTCATGACGCCCTTGGGGGAGCTCCCAAAGGAGAGGCCGGAGGCGATGGAGCAGACGATCATGATCAGGAGGGTCATGCCGTACACCTTTTTGCGGCCCATCTTGTCACCAAGCCACCCGAAGAAGAGCTGGCCGGCGAGGGTGCCGACGAGGGCGACACCGGTGACGGAGGAGGAGACGCTCGGGGGGAGAGTCCCGGGCTTGGGGGAGTTGGGGACAGTGTAGTAGATGCGGCCGAGAAGCTTGGACAGCAGGGAGATGCTGAAGAGATCGTAGGCATCGGTGAAGAAGCCCATCCCAGCAACCACAATTGCGGTGAAATGGTAGAGTTGGGTTTTGGCCACGTCAAGTGCGTTTAGCACTTCTAACTGTTGTCTAGCCATCTCTTTTACTAATTTCTTCTTGTCTCTTCCAATCAAGGTTGTACCGATGAAGGAGAGACTTTGAGTTCAAGTGTGGATGGTGGAGTCGATGATTAGAGGCGATTATTTATATGAGTAGTGAGGTGCCTAAATGAGTTGACATAGTTAGCAATATGCGGCATCTAATGGCATATACCCTAGCAGGTCAAATCTATCTTGCCTGTCATAA
>NC_062969.1:12786986-12830243 GCF_023119035.1 Salvia hispanica | reverse complement strand
ATGATCAAAACATGTATGTGTTTAAATCCAGAAATGCAGCCCAAATCTTGGCCCTAGGATTAGATGATCTAATGGTCAATAATTAACCCAAAACACGGAAGGTCATAATTAAGTAGTTTTAGGTCATATTATAAGATTTGGATTTATGTCATGTTAAGATCATTTTAGGTCATGCTTTGTTAGCATGACCTAAAAATAAACTAACTATGACCTAAAAATGTCTTACGTATGACCGTGTTCTGCATTTCTGTATTTAAATCTGGTCTTCATAGATCAAAACCCTATATATATATATATAGGGTTTTGATCTATGAAGATATATATAGGGTTTTGATCTATGAAGACCAGATTTAAATACAGAAACGGCAGAACAAAGTCATACGTAGGGCATTTTTAGGTCATAGTTAGTTTATTTTTAGGTCATGCTAACAAAGCATGACCTAAAATGATCTTAATATGACATAAACCCAATCTTATAATATGACCTAAAACTACTTAATTATGACCTTCCGTGTTTTGAGTTAATTATTGACCCTTAGATCATCTAATCATAGGGCCAAGATTTGGGCTACATTTCTGGATTTAAATGCATTCTTATTTTGATCATCTCCCTATATATATATATATAGGGGTGTGTTACAGTCAGAACAGTGTTACGGTCAGAACGTCAAATCATGTACATTTTATGCACATATAATGTACCACAACTATATATATATATATATATATATATAAATATGCTGATAACCCATATTTATATATGGGTTATCAACCCATATTTATATATATATGTGATCATATCATAACCCATATTTATGGTGATAACCTAATAACTCTTATAAATATGGACGAAAAATATCATTTTATGGAACAGAATATCATTTTATGGAATAAAAGTATCATTTTATGCATGCTTGCTGAAAAAATATCATTTTATCGTGTATAAATATCATTTTTAGTAAAAATGATACTTTTGACCCATAAAATGATAGGGTTATTAGGTTATCACATAAATATGAGTTATGATATGATCGCACTCGTATATATATATATATATAATATTATATTTAAAATACAATTCGGTTATTTGGTTTTTCGGTTTTTTTTCGTCCGAAGCGATAAACCGAAATTTTTGTATTTTCAAAGTCGAATTGAACGGAAAAACCAAAAAAATCGAACCGAATTTCAAAATTCCAGTTTGAATTGGTTCGGATATTCGGTTTTTGATTTTTTTCTCACCCCTGATGAAGTACAATAATTATATGATAATTCAAGTAAAAAGGATTGAAATGTTTAGTAGTAGTAGTACTTATATTTTAGAGTATAATTCAATTGAGCTTTATGTACGGAGACAAGTCACTCACTACTAATATTCGTGCAACAACATGTCATCAATGAAGATTTTAGCTGCTAGTAGTATTTTATTCAAAGTCAATGGTTGGGACTTCATGGATACGGACATACTACTAATTTTGAACCCCTTTACTACTTTAACAATAGTTGTTTTTGAAGAAATAATTAGGGATCAGAGAAGTGTATTCTTATTGCTTAATCAAATATGTGCAGAGACTACCTCCTTTATAGGCAATGTATAATGTACATATGGTAAATATTATCAATGGAAATCTCCCTTAATTATGGATCGAGATCAATTAGAAATCAATCATAATTAATTCTATGATTTCTTTCCAACATTCCCTCTCAAGTTAAGTAATGAGATTTCCAATACTCAACTTGTATACTTCTCTGAACGATTTCGAGTTCACTGCCTTAGTCAAGATATCATCCAACTAATCTTCAGATTTCACAAATGGTAACTCAACAATCTTAGCCTCAATCTTCTCCTTGATGAAATGCCTATCTACCTCCACATGCTTAGTTCTGTCATGTTGAACTGGATTCTTAGAGATGCCGATCGCAGCTTTGTTATCACAGAACAGTCTACACGGATTTGGTACATAGAGATTAAGCTCTGTCATGAGCCTCTTCAGCCATAAAATCTCAGTGAGGCCACTCTTGATCCCACAGCCTTCAGCACTTGAGAGAGCCACCACCTTCTGCTTCTTGCTCCTCCAAGTGACAAGATTTCCTCCGACCAATGTAAAGTACCCTGCCGTGGATTTTCGATCATTTGGGTTCCCTGCCCAATCTGCAATAGTAAATCCATTAATCTCTAAGTGCCCATGTTTTTCGAACAACACTCCATGCCCAGTAGTGCCCTTCAAATACCGGACAATTCGCAGTACGGCTTCCCAATGGTCTTCTTGTGGTGAGTGCATAAACTGACTTACTACTCCCACAGCATATGCTATGTCGGGTCTAGTATGAGAGAGATAAATAAGCTTCCCCACCAGCCTCTGATATCTCCCCCTATCCGTGAGTTTTGCCCCTTCAACTATATGCAACCCCTGATTCTGTATCATTGGGGTGTCTGCCGGCTTGCAATCTACCATGCCAACTTCTGCTAGAAGATCAAGAATACACTTCCTCTGGTTGATGAAGATTCCTCTATATGATCTCAGAACCTCAATTCCTAAGAAGTATTTGAGAAGACCCAGATCCTTCATTTCAAACTCTTTGAACAAGTTCTTCCTCAATTCGCCAATCTCCTCTTCATTATCCCTGGTGATAATCATGTCGTCAACATAGACGATAAGACATGTGATTTTCCCATTCTTCTTCTTGAGGAATAGTGTGTGATCTGAGTTACTCTGCTTGTAGTCATACTTCTTCATCACTTTAGTAAATCGGCTGAACCAGGCCCTGGGAGACTGCTTAAGCCCATACAATGTCTTGGAGTTTGCATACTTCTCCAAGTCTTCTGGAGTTTAAATTGGTTTAGGCAGTTCTCCGTAGAAAAGCATTTGTTACATCGAACTGGTGAAGTGGCCAATCCCTGTTTGCTGCGACCGAGAACAATACTCTGACTATGTTGATCTTTGCTACAGGAGAGAAGGTCTCAGCATAGTTAACTCCGTACGTCTGAGTGCACCCCTTTGCTACAAGTCGCGCCTTATATCTCTCAACTGAGCCATCTGGTCTCCATTTGATAGTGAACACCCATCAACATCCCACGGCTTTGACCCCTTCTGGCTGTTTTCCCTTCACCCAGGTATTGTTTTTCATCAATGCCTTCATTTCTATAAACATGGCCTCCCTCCAGTGTTTGTACTTCATTTCTTCCTCGGCAATCTGTGGAATTTCCTCTTCCTCATAGATTGCCGCTTCAAATGCACGTGCCATTTTGCTCAGATTTCCTTGCACAAAATTCGCAACTCCATATCTACTCTTTGCTCCAATCCTCTCGGGAGAATATCGTTTTGGAGGAATACCTCAAGTACTCCGATATGGCAGAACATACTTGCCAATGTCACTATCAACAGTGTTGTTCTCCTCCTCCTCTTCTGCAGTGTTAGTATTACCTAAAGTTTTTTCTCCAGAAATTGGTACGGGGCATACCTGGGATATCGGTTGAGGTTGATCGGGAGGTGGTTGAGTAGACTCGGGTGGAGAGGCGTGTTCGGCGGCAGTGACCGCAATGGTCTCTGTTGGTTCCTCAATTAAAGGGCTTGGAGGTGACACAAACCAACTTAGACAGTCCCCATGATTAGTTTCAGGATTTTGCTCCCCCTGACTTCTAAGGTAGTGAGGGTAGAAGAACTCGGTTTCCAAGAAGTTGCAATTTATAGTGGTGACGATTTTCTTAGTATTCGGATCAAAGCATCGATAACCTTTTTGGTTTACCCCATATCCTACAAAAACACATTTAGTAGCACAAGGTGAAAATTTGGTTCTTTCATGCTTAGGAATATGGACATAGACTGTGCACCCAAAGACTTTATGTGGCATGCTAAAGGATTCAGGTATTTTGGCTTGTTGGGAGAGTATATCAAGGGGGGTTTTTTTGTTGATGATTTTGGTGGGTAGTCGATTTATGAGGTAGATGGAGGTTGCCACGGCTTCTGGCCAAAGGAAGGTTGGGACTTTGGATTCAATCATAAGGGCACGGGTTAATTCTAGAATTGTTCTGTTTTTTCTTTCGGCTACCCCATTCTGTTTAGGTCATAAGGGCACATGAAGTTTGGTGAACAAGACCTTTTTCTCTAAAAAATTCAGACATGACACTATTAACAAATTCCCTCCCATTATCAGATCGAAGGATTTTTATGGTGGTTTGAAACTAGGTTTGGATCATATTGTAAAAGAGAACAAATTTTTCGACCACTTCAGATTTATGTTTCAAGAAATAAATCCAAGTCATCCTAGTGCAATCATCAATGAAGGTAACAAAATATTTAAAACCCTTTCCCCCAATAACGGGCGCAGGACCCCAAACATCAGCATGCACAAGTTCAAACATAAATTTCATACGAGTGTCTGAAGGTTTAAAAGATTGTCTGTGGCTCTTGGCCAAAACACATGTCTCACAGGAAAAATCTCTAGGAATTGTAAAATTTGGAAACAAAAGCTGAAAATAACCATGGGAAGGAGTCTTCTGTGCCACAGCCAAGCCTCCTCTCTCGTGGATCCTTGAGCCAGCATTGCACTGCCATGTTGAGCTACCCCATCCACGTAGTAGAGTCCTTGGTTCTCAGTGCCACGCCCAACGATCTTCCTCGTCCGAATATCCTGTAAAATACAACAATTTGGGTGAATCAGAAGAGTGCAATTCAGTTCTCTTGTGACATGGCTCACTGACATCAATCTTTGAGATAAGCTTGGCACAAATAAACAATTTGATAAACGAAGACTGGGAGAAATTTCTATGATTCCGGCCCCTGCCACTTTAATTAGTTCCCTATTTGCAGTTCTAATATAAGTCTTAGTGATTTCACAAAAGTCACTAAAGTCTGTTCTTTCTGGAGTCATTGTATCTGTGGCCCCACAATAAAAAATCCATCCCCTTTTATCAATTATATCAATTTGGCCAACAATTGGGGAGATTTCGAAATTTCTAAAAGTTTTGGGCAGCTTATCACAATAAAGTAAATCAAGGGGCTTATATTTTAGGGACTGGGGTATATTCTGATATTCTAAAAAACTTGGGGGCTGATTATGTAATAAGAAAGGATTATTAGGATTTGATCGAAGATCAAACCCTTTACCTCCTGTCATTGCGCCTCCACTCCAATTCTGACTCTCCGTCGCTCCGGTCCGTTCAACAAAATTTCTGACCCGAATCTCGCTCCCACCGCTGCCGCCGCCACCACCGCCGCCGATTTCTGGTTTGGGAGGGTGATTTAGCTGGTTCCCTCCTCCATTCGCCCCTTCTCTGTTCTGATTTGGGGAATTCTTCGATGGCTATTTTCAGCGATTCCGACGGCGGCGAGCTTCCTTTGGGCTCGTGCCTTCTGCTTTTCGTCCCACCATTCTGGGTATCCCACCCGGAGGAAGCAGGTCTCCCTCGTGTGCTTGTTCTTCCCACAGTGGGAACACCACAGCTTGCTTTTGTCCGGCTTCCCTCCGGCGGTTTGATACATGGATCCGGCAGGTGGCGGTCGTTGCGGGCCTCCTCGGTTGTTCGGTCGATCTCTCTGTGCCCCGAATCCGTAGCCTATTTCCCCCGATGCATCGGTGCTTCCCACGCTAGTGGAGTGGATGTCGGTGGCATGATTCTCTGTCGAGCCACCTCCTTCTTCACCCATCCGTAGGCTTCTTCGACTGAGGGGTATGGCTATTGCTTGAGGATCTCCCGACGGATGTGGTCATACTCTTGATTTAATCCCGTGAGAAACTTGATGAGTCGCTTCTCACTTGCGTGCTGCCGATACTGCCCGATCCCCTTATCACAACACGTTACGGGTTGTTTTTGACTTCGATCAATGTTTACCCACAATCCGTGGATTTGATAGTAATACGTCTCAAGGTCAAAGTTTCCTTGTCTAATTGATACTCCCTCCGTCCAGCAATAGAAGTCCCATTTCTAAAGGGCACGGGTTTTAAGAAAGGGTTGGAGTGTGTAATAAATGGTGTGTGATAGTGGAATTTAGGGCCCACAAATTTATAAATTTAGCTTTTATACATCAAGTTCTGATTTTATTTCTGATTTTAAATCCAAATTTGGAGAATTGAATGCAACAATTCACGCTAAATTTGCTCACATATCTACACAATTAAATGAAATTCACTGTAATTGCTCAACACAAATCAATCTGGAGGATTAAATGCCAAGAACAAAATTTCAAGAACAGAGAACAAAATTTCAAGAACATAATTGCAAAATTTCAAGAACAAATTTCAAGAACAAAATTTCAATCTGAAACAAACTTTGCAAAATTTCAAGAACAAAATTGCTAAATTTCAAGAACAAACGCCAAGAACAAAATTTCAAAAACAAAAACTTCAATCTGGATGAATCAAAACAGCACTGAATTAAAATCAGAGAGCAAAAAGAGATGAGAGGCCATAAGAAAAAAATTTCAAGAACAAACTTTGCAAAATTAAAAGGAAGCAGAGCCCTCTTCGTGATTTTCACTACTCACATTCTGGAGTCCCCCACACCCACAGCTGGAATGGGTTTGGGTAGGAGACAGTGAGGTCGGCGGAGGCGGCCGACGATTAGGGGCTAGGGTTCCCGAGAGTGGGGAGGAGGTGGAGGAGGAGGAGGAGGCGGCGGCTGGAAGGCCTTTTGTCGGAGGAGGAGGAGGAGGCGGCGGCGGCGGTTGGAAGGCCATTTGTCGGAGGAGGAGGAGGAGGCGGCGGCAGCGGTCGGAAGGCCTTTTGTCGGAGGAGGCGGCGGAGGCGGCGGCGGCGTGTGGAAGGCCTTTTGTCGGAGGGGGAGGAGGAGGAGGCGGCGGCGGCGGGTTGGAAGGCCATTTGTCGGAGGAGGAGGAGGAGGAGGCGGTGGTGGCGCAGCGGTCGGAAGGCCTTTTGTCGGAGGCGGCGGCGGCGGCGGTTGGAAGGCCTTTTGTCGGAGGAGGAGGAGGCGGCGGCGGCAGTGAATTAGGGTTCCTAGGGATTGAGAGGGGGAGGGGAAGGGGGAGAGTTAGACGGGTGGGGGTGGGAGGGGTGTTTTTTTTATGGTAGAGATGTAAATAAGTGAGAAGTGGGAGGGTAATTAAAATGTCCAAATATAGTAAGTAGAACCGGGACTCCTATTGCCGGACGGACAAAAACGGAAAAAGGAGACTTCTATTGCTGGACGGAGGGAGTATTATTTCTGCTAAGGTGAACACATACGTTTTTGTTCTCGCTAACTTAGTGAAGGTAATACTATTAGGCGCAATGGATTTCATTGATTTTGATTTTGACTGTGTGGAATTTCGCATTGCAGCCAACTAAGGAAACGCTGATTGTAGTAGGTGGCGGAGCTGCCGGCATTTATGGAGCCATAAGAGCGAAAACTGTTGCGCCTGACCTCAATGTTGTTGTTATTGAGAAAGGAAAGCCGTTATCGAAGGTTTTGTTTCTGCGCTTTTTGTTTACAGAAGTTTATTTTGTTGTTGTTGTTTGAGGAGTCACAAATTTTTTGTTTATTTGTGCATTTTGGAATGGAATTGTGTGTTTTTTAGGTTAAGATTTCTGGTGGTGGTCGATGTAATGTGACAAATGGACATCACACTGATAATGTGGTAAGGACTCTTGTCTTTCTTATACATTGAAATTTCAGTAGACAACAGCACAACGGGTGAAAGTTGAAACCGCATATTTGACTATGAAATTTGCAATATTCGTGCCAGTCCTTTTTACTGGTTGTTTCAATGACGAGATGCTTAAAACTGTGATTCACCTTATGAGGCGTAATAATAACTGTTGAGTTATTGTGCTTTTAGTTTGTTCTCCTTTCCTAATACATGTTCTGTGTCTGAAGTTCATGCTTGGAATTCCTAGCTCAGGGCAGCTGTAGTAGAGTACGGATATATTGTTCTTCTCTTTCAGAACCATCACAAGCTAGCTATTAGTTGGCAAAATCCAAAATGGTCATACTTAGATGGCAATGTATAAGCTGCTAGCTAATATTTCAACATTTGGAATTATTTTGACTTTCGTTGGATAGAAATGGCTTTTTCTGAGTCACTGTGAAAACCTATAAAAGTTTGTTTTTGTGTTAGTATGTTTGGACCGTCTCAAGTGTTATTGCTAACAGTTGACATAGGTTTTGGCAGGATACTATCCTAGAGGCAATAAAGAATTGCGAGGGTCATTTTTCAAGGTGCATGGCCCAATTGATACCATGTCATGGTTTTCAGATTGTGGAGTTGAACTGAAGGCAATCTCAAACTTCCAATTCTCATAACTAAGTTTTTTATTCTAGATTAGGAATATCTCTCCCATATAGGCGTCTTATGGGTTGGATTTTATATTTTTCTTCAGACTGAACCTGACGGAAGAGTATTTCCAGTCACTGACAGCTCATCAACTATTATAGATTGCCTAATATCTGAAGCGAGGAAGAGAGGGGGTAGGTATTCTGGGCCTCTGGCTAATGTTTGCTAATCTTTTACTGGGATATGTTTTATGTCTTAATTCAAATGATATTGTTTACTTATAATATTGAAAATAATTGTCTACTAATGCTATTGAAAATGGTGCTCGAATGCCTGAGTGCATAGCATATGCTTTTCCCCTGAGTGTAATATGACTGAACTTGATGCTATCTGCTTCTTTCTATCAGTTGTTCTGGAGACTGGTAAAACTGTTACCAGTGTTTCAGCAATTTCTGGTTGCAAATTCTCTGTCAAAGTAGAAAAACGCACAGTTGGTTATGTTGAGCATGCTGAAGCAAATTTCTTGATGATTGCTAGTGGTAGTAGTGAGCAGGTTGCATCCACTTTCAGCTGTTATGCTCATTGTTCTTCCCCTTCTGCTCCATGTTACTCATCTTAACTTGTATTCATACCGTGTCAGGGATACAAACTTGCTGCACAGCTTGGTCATTCTATTGTGAAACCTGTACCCAGTCTATTCACTTTCAAGATTGATGATTTTCAGTTAGTAGAATTGTCTGGGGTAATTCTCATGCTTATGGATAAGCCTCTGATTATCTTCAGAATTGGGAATATACATTATTTGCTTGTTTGCAGCTTAGAGTTCTTAAAGAAGCAAAACTAATTCTGATTCATAAATTGTCTTCAGGTTAAGGCTAGACATGTTTTAAAGTTCGTCACTTTCCAAATGTGATCCCACCTGTTCAAAGAGCATCATTATAGCTTCTCATTCACAGTATAAAAGGAACTTTGTACTTTTGTTAATTGCATCTCAAACTCGTCCCCCCAACCTTTCGAGTATCCACTTTATTAAGCTTGCATTCATAGTTTCGAATCACTTAACTGGATTACGTTATATGCTCTTTTCAATTATAAGGATTCTAACTGAATCTCCTGTGCCCATGTAATTGCTATCCTTTTTTTTCTTCAGAAAATGATTTATTCTAATTTTTCTCTAATAGTACTTCATAACTCGTTCAATAGACTAACTAAATTTTCAATACATATCTTTCTATTTCTCTTAGTGGTAACTGTATTCGTCTTCTATTTCTCCTCCTGATTCTCAGGTTACCTTCCCTAAGGTGAGAGCACAATTGAAGCTGGCAACTGTTCAAAAGAGCATACCCGCACACACACAGGCAAGAATTTTGTCGGCAGCTATTTAAAATATAAGTGGGATAGAAACTGATCTTGATTTTCTAACAAAAGGTTGGGCCACTGTTGGTAACACACTGGGGCTTTAGTGGCCCAGTAATTCTCCGATTGTCTGCCTGGGGAGCTCGTGAGCTCTCAGATTCTGATTATAAAGGTAAAAAGTACTTTGTTCTTTTTCCTTTCCGTATGTTCCAGAATATTCTAAATGGTTTAATGACACTCATCCAGGAACACTTCATCTGGATTTTGTTCCTGATTTTAATGTAGAAGATCTGAAGTCACTTCTTATTGCACACAAAAATAAGTTTGCGGTAATTATTATGACCTAAGGCCTTCTCTTATATACTTTATTTTGTTTCTAAGTTATGTTTCTTATCTATTTAGACTTGGGGGTTATGGATTATCCTATAGAAGGCACACATATCATATTATTGATCTCATATAAGTCATCTCCACCATAAAACAAAGTGATAATATACGAGTATACAACACCGGTAATCAAGATATTTACTGTATCACAAAAGCAAACTCCAGGTTTTCCACCGAATATAATTTATTTCAGGAAGCATTGACTGTGTTTATAGTGACTGTTAAAGTCCATCAGCTGCTCGAATAATTTCCTGTATCTAATTATTTTCTTGTCTAATTTGCAGAAACAAAAGGTTGCCAATTCATTTCCTTCAGAACTTGGCCTTGTGAAGAGATTCTGGAGATGTATTCTAGAACGTGAGGTTGAGTGGCTATCCCACTGAAACATGATATCTTGTTGTTTCCTTTGTTGGCTATACTTTTTAGTGGTGGTGTGGCGATTGACCTTTGTTTGCTTGCTCTGAAAGGGTTTGGACGGGGATCTTTTATGGGCATACATATCCAACAACTCTTTAATCTCAATTACTTCTCATCTGAAAAACTGTTCCTTCAGTGTGAAAGGAAAGGTATACTATAACTTTAGCTTTTATGATCATTTCTTCATTTCTATATGTATTCAGTGAATTTGTACTCGACATATAATGTAGGGTCAATTTAAGGATGAATTTGTCACTGCTGGAGGTGTTCCATTGTCTGAGGTGCTATATTTGTCTCTCTTCTTTGTGAATCTCTGCGCTTCAAGTGTCTTCAGCTGTATATATTGCTGTGGATGTATCATGTATGTGACTGTGGATCTTTTTCTTTCCTGAAACGGTGAAACCGGGCTCTTTTCAGATATCTCTGAACACCATGGAGAGCCGAATCCAGCCACATCTATTCTTTGCTGGGGAGGTATTATTGCTTTAGATGGCATCAAATTGGTAGCATTTTATGAGAGAACTGGACATGAAAACTAGATCCTTGTATTTTGTCATGTTCGAATATTTTTTTTGCTTATGAGACCTATACCTTGTAGGTATTAAATATTGACGGAATAACTGGTGGCTTCAATTTCCAGGTACCTGATCATATTTCTTTTGCACGGAGTTCTTCTCTTTTAGGCCTTGTGTACGTAGAGGAGTTTTTAATTTGGTGAATTGATTGTTTATAGGATTTTGAGGTTTGATATTATAAATAGTACTACTAATAATTAATGGATTCCATCTTTTACTTTCATGCATTAAGGAGAAAGTGGATTGATCATACCCCACCATTTTAGGTGTGATGCATATGTTTCATTTAATTACTCCATACCACATTAATTATGAGTCCCGCATTATCCACCCTTTTAATAGTGTTTTATACTAAAACACTAGATATAGGGGGTGCGTTAAAATGATAACACCTCTTAAAATAACACCATACCACCATTCCTAGCCAATCATTTGTACACGTGGACGAATAATAAGCTGCCATGTGGCAATAAAAAAAAGCTCATGTGTAAAAATCTCAGCCAGCAATATACAACACTGTATACAACAATTTTTTCTCGACCAGCAATATCCAACACGCTATACAACAATCTATAGATTGTTGTGTAGCATTTATAATATTGATGTGTAGCGTTTATAATATTGCTGGATATGTAGTGTCACGGTGTCACTTTAAGAGGTGTTGTCATTTTAACACAAACACTGGATATAGATAGATAATTTCTTAATCGACTCTTTTAATAACAAGAAAATATCGGTTATAGTTGGATAATTTCTAAATCCGCCCTCGGTACATTTGTATCAACTATAGTGAACAATAGTGTATGGTATTGGAAGGTAAATAATGTATGACTTGTATTGCACTAGATATACCATCAAACATGTATTTGAGGTTTGAGGTAGAAGAACTATTTTGTTCAGTAGAGTAATGAATAGCTTGCTTTGTGAAATGTGCGTGTTAGTGTTACTTCTGTTATTACTGAATATTCTGTAATCTTTTTTTGGGGTAATGTGTAATACATTATTACAGAATCTCTTCTACAGCAGTTTTACCTTCTAAAAATTAAGGAGTATGACATACGTTTTGTGGCTTTGTTCGCAAAGATTACCCTACTTTTAGAGCCAACAAAAGAGCTGCTTCTGCTTGAATGAATATTTCTTGACATTCATGTTTTCTCTCTGTAGGACTTGCAAATTGAGTTAATCATAGTTGGAAATAACATAGCTGACACAAAATATTATGGTTTTTAAAGTATGAAAGTAGTCAAATTGTTTTCAATTACTCAAGACTTCTAATAATTTGATTATCTCTTTTGGCGATGGTATAAGTACTTAAATATTAATTATTTTGTTTGGCTTGATGCAATATTGTTGTTTCTTGTCGCCGTGTCGCTGCCCCTTCGTCATGTTTTATGCAATCTTGCTGTTTCTTGTTGCAGAACGCTTGGTCGGGTGGATACATAGCTGGAACAAGCATCGGTAACCTGGCGACAGCTTCTAGTCTGGAGGAAGAAACTGTCTGAAAAGAAAAGGATTTAAAAAAAGAAAGAAAAAACGCTCGCTTGCATGATTGCATCATGTGGATCTAAGGGTTTGCCTTTTATGCAGATACCACAGATTTTTCCAGAAGAACATGGGAGGCCACATGATTGAGGATCTCTGTGGGTACATCTCACTCTAACGTGGTATGTTTTGATGTGATGAAATTAAAATCTGGCTCTTGTCAGATAATAGAGTAGTGATTAAATTATCTACCTTTTGGCTTGTTTGTAGTTGGACAATCTAACCTATAATGTTTCACTTTCTTTTTTATTGTTGCATATCTTACAATTTTAACACGAGGAACAAATGTGAAAAATGACTCTATTGAGAGTAGTTCATGTGCAAAACTAGAATTTGGTGAAAGTTGGTGCATTTAGGCACAATTAGGTCTTGTTTTGTACTCCAATATAACGCCTAGATAACATACATAATTATTCATATTGCTAGGGTTGGCTGATTAATGTGATCTTCAATTTTATAAATGTGGAAGTGAACTGCACATAAGATTTTTTTGTATTATTCTTTTTAAATGAAATTAGAAAATAGACAAATATTTATCGAATAAAAAAACTATACGAACTTGAAATTTGATTTTGTGAGTCTGTGACCAAGCCCAATTTAAGCCGAATATCTAAATAAATCAATGTACATTGTACAATATAACTTCGTAAATGCCTCAATGACTAAAAACAAAATAGACATAGTTGTGATATTTATATACCGAATTTTTTCCCCCAGATTACAATTTGAAGTCACAATTTGAGTTAAATTTTACTACTTTCTTCCACATCGTCGTCCAATCCATTTAATAACTTTGATGGAAGCTCACAGTCTATTTTAAATTTTTAATACTATAATTTTGATAAATACTAGTAGTATTAGGGTTAGGTTGAGATTATTTAGCTAAATTGAAAAATGAGATGCAATATGGGCCACTAATCCACAAGATTAACAAAATGTCAACAAATACCACATTATGTCAACAAGGGGGTATAATTGTCTTTTCATTAAATTGTGTTTAAAATCATTTTCTAAAATATCTCTAAAACTCTAGCCGCAAAGTCTTCAACATTCAAATCTTCACATCTTCAAATCTTCAAATCTTCAACATTCAAATCTTCACATCTTCAAATCTTCAAATCTTCAACATTCAAATCTTCAAATCTCCAAATCTTCAAATCTTCAACATTCATATCTTCAAATCTTCAACATTCAAATCTTCAAATCTTCAACATTCAATAAAATAACACTTATAATTCACATATCAATACCGAGAATATCGAATGTCAACAACTCGTATTAAAATGTCAACAACTAACAAATAACACTTATTCTCACCATCACCCACAGCTCCATCTCATCCACAACTCCCACACCTTCCACAACATGACTCTCCACATCTTTCTCCACCACCAATCACACTATTTCTATTCAATTTTTATAGTAAACAAACACTTCATTTATTGCTCAACATATGAACACAACAATCACTTATTATCTCTTTGCATCATCAACAATCATATACCACAAAAGTAGATTCTCTTTGCATATGTCAATAACTAAAAAATAACACTTATAATTCACATATCAATACCGTGAATATCAAATGTCAACAACTCGTATTAGAATGTCAACAACTAACAAAATAACACTTATAATTCACATATCAATAGCGAGAATATCGAATGTCAACAACTCGCATTAAAATGTCAACAACTAACAAATAACACTTATAATTCACATATCAATACCGAGAATATCGAATGTCAACAACTCGTATTAAAATGTCAACAACTAAAAAATAATACTTATAATTCACATATCAACTACGATGTCAACAACAAACATTATTCATGTCAACTACGATGTCAACAGCAAACATTATTCATGTCAACAACAAACGTTATTTATGTCAACTATTGTGTCAACAACAACATTTTACAAATAATTAATGTCAATAACAAATATTTTCATGTCAACGACCTATTTTATTTATGTCAACAACAACGTTTTATATATAATTCATGTCAACAACAATGTTTTATATATAATTTATGTCAACAATATTTTTCATAAAATTTATGCCAACGACCTATATAATTTATGTCAACAACAAACGTTATTATATCAACATCTCATATTAAAATGTCAACAACTAACAAATAGCACTTATAATTCACATATCAATAGGCAGAATATCAAATGTCAACAACTCGTATTAAAATAACAGTCTTTCTGCTCGTACACGTATTCCTGCACCAATTTATTCAGCAGCATCACAAAGATCGAGTGATTCAGCAGGAATTTCTTCAAAATAACAGCAGGAATTTTCAGCTCTAAACTAAAATTTGAAAAACATTGCTATTTATTAGAACTTTCGATGGTTGAGAATCGGAGAAGCAACTGAAAAGGGGAAAAATTCCTAATTCACTGGTTAGGAGTATCTAAGATCATAACCACACAAGCAATAATTTCATCGATCGATTGAAAATGCTCAAACACAAAATCAAAATAAAAAATGAGGAATCATGTGGATGCAAAATTAAACATGAACTCCACATTTGAAATCAATTTCGGCTGGAGAACGTCACCTTATCGCCGGTGGTGGCGGCTTCCTTCTTCGACGCCGTAAATGAACTCTTATCTTTTCTCTTATCCTGATTAATTTGCTGTTGCCTACTCTATAGACTGCAGAAACAATATCAATAAACACAAAAAAAAATTAAGATGATCAATATAGATATATGTGATTCGGATTAGTAGATCGCGAATTTAAAAAGTGATTGTTTGATTAAAAGTGAAGTAAACTGTACCTGTACATGAAGATATCGTGGCCAGGGATGAGGCGGCTGTTGCAGAAGGAGCAAACCCTCAGAAAACTAGCATAGATTTCCTTGGTGGAATGAGCAGGAGCCAATTCAACAGCCTTGAACTTCTTACTCTCTACTTCCTGAACACATCCAGCTTCGTCTTGAACTGAATCATCGATGACTTTCTCACACTGAAAAGCATCTTCTTCGAATCCGTGCTCTCTCCTCTGAAAGCCTCCCTTCTCCTATGCGTCGTCAGCAGTTGCACCATCCAGATTTAGATCTCATCAATTGATTCACAATCGATCAATCCAGATTTAGATTTTATCGATCCAGATCTAGAATCGATCAATTGATCCAATCGAAATGTTTGATCGATTGATTTAGAAGATTGAGATTTAGATTTGATGAATTGATCCAAACGAAATGATCGAGGTATAGATATGATCGATTGATTCAGAAGAAGATTGAGATTTAGATATTTGATGAATTGATTGGAGATTTACCTTCTGCTGGAAGGTGATGATAGGGTTGCCGGCGGCATCGAGCAAGACGCGGCGGTCGTGGAGGCTGAAGACTTTGCCTCTGATCTTCGAGCGCGGACTGCAGCTCCAACAATCCACCGACGAGATCTAATTTCTTGTCCTTGACGAGGCGACAGAGCTCTCAAGTGGACTAATCGACCACCGCCACAGAGGCGTAGCAGAGGCAGTGGCTAACGGTGGTGGCTCCGGTGGCGGAGGGCGGTGCGGAGCGAAATTTGTTGAAGATTGAGGCGACAGCGAGCTTCTGGAGCGAAATTTGTCGAAGATTGGATCCAAATTCCGTCGATTCCACCTCCGTCTTCCCCGCCCCGTTGACCGGCGCCGGATCCTCCTCCTCTCTAGCGCATCACACGGTGCGCCGACTGTTTTGATCTCCCTCCCTGAGAAGGCTCAGATCCAGGCCACGCCGGCGGTGGTGTTAACGGCGAACATGTGCTCATCGTGTGGGAAGAAGGTCGGGTTGCCCTTGTCCATCTACATTGATCAGAATTGATCGATTCAGTGAGATTTGGATTCTGATTTTGATTTGATTTTGATTTTGATTCTAGAGAGAGTACCTTTTTGGATTTGGGGAGGTGGAGAGTGAGCGGCGTTTCTCGGCTTCTGGAGGCAGGTTTTGAAATCAAATTATCATTATGCCCTTTCATAATAAATTAATTTAAAATTATTTTTATGTGGCAAAATCTGGACCACTCATTTAATAAAAATGAGCGACTGATATTGTATCTCATTTCTCAATTAGCATAAAAAATCTTAATTGATCCCGATACAGTTGTACTATATATATTTCATGATTCTTAAAAATAAACACAATTTCAGCGCCGCTCACTTTTCTTCCAAATATCTTTTCTTTCACACTTTGCTAAATCAACAAGGATTTAGACTTAAATAAAATATTCCAAAATCTTCAAAAGAAGTGTGCGTTTATTAAATAGGAGTACTACAAATGTAAAGAACTTTCCAACTTTTCTAAACCGACAAAACTTAAATGCAATATTCCAAAAATGTGGTTTGTATTTTTTAAATAGTATAAATGCAAAGACGCACTTGCCTGTTACAAAATTTAATTATTTTGTTGAATTAGTGACTAAAGACAATCCTTCACTTCAGTTTGCATTTTGATGTACTATTGTAGAATCTTAGCACAAATAATATATCAAATGTCCAACTCATTAAAACTGTCAGAGTCCAATCTTCGATTTTTCAAATTAAGTAGTCAAATTCAATAATTTATTTGAAATTAAGAATTAGCATATTTTCTACGGGACTAAGGATACTCACCTAAATTTCAATACCAACTTAATAAGAAAAATGAGAATGACAATGGGAAAATAAAGCTAAAAGGAGCCAGAAAAGTAGGTTAAGTCAAAGTTATATTATTCCCACAACAATCATACAATACCATAAAAAGAAGTGGTCATCGTCAATAACTATTCTTCATATGACAAAAAAGTAACGTTAAGCGTCCAAATTTGAGAAGATAATGATAACTAGTGACGACAATATCAATATCTGACCTCAATAATATTTATAGTCTATTGCAATTATAAGTTATAACTTTCGTTGATCAGACATAATTTCACCTCCTGATATGTTATTCGATCAGACGTTATTTAGAGATAATGCCATTTTAACCGTGGCACGAGTCTTGCTTTTTTTATAACAAAACTAGTTTTGAATAATTGTAGATCAGTCCCAAATAAGTTACTACGAAGGAGTATGAAATTACTAACTTACTTCACTATACAGTTAAATCGGGACACTCGCTATAATGAATGAGTAATCACTGCACCATATTTTAGATTGGGAGTCACTATAATTTAAATAAATAAATGATAAAATCCCACTAACTACACTATCTCTAATTAATGGAGTATTATTAAACTGGGACGCTTTACTAGAATAAAAGAATAATAAATAATACTGTACTACTAACTACACTATACTTAGAGCATCCCCATCCGTGCTCTTAGCAAAGAGCACGGAAGTGGGCCCGGACCCACTTTTACTGCTTGTCCTTAGCTAAGAGCACAACACCCACATCCGTGCTCTTAGCTAAGGACAAGCTCAAGGGTCCCACCATTCTATTATTCAATTTAAATAAAAACATTTCCACAATATTAAAATGCATTAAAATATCCGAAATACTATTACAAATTACAAAATAATTAAAAGTTACATAATTAAAATCCTAAAAATTAAAAATTACACAAATAAAATCCTAAAAATTAAAAATTACACTACTCGTTGCCGAATTTCGCCCAAATGTGATTGATTAGATCTTTTTGTAGCTCAGTGTGGGCTCTTGTATCGCGCATTGTGTGTCTTCTTTCCATCCTCTCGTTCACCGTCGTATGCACACCTCGGCGTGGGGGAGACCTCGCGGTTGAGCTTCCGGCTTCATCCTCGTCGTAAAAGTTACCCGCCATCGGTCCTTCGTCAGCTATAATCATGTTGTGCAAGATAATACACGTGTACATGATGTCGGCGATATTCTTAACGTACCAAAGCCGAGAAGGGGACTTCACAATGTTGAATCGGCCTTGAAGGACACCAAAAGCTCTTTCGACGTCTTTCCGAGCAGACTCTTGACGCTGCGCAAAAAGAATCCGTCTTTGCTCTTGTGGATTGCTGAACAACTTCACGAAAGTCGACCACCTTGGGTAGATACCATCGGCGAGATAGTAACCCATGTAGTATGCATTTCCGTTGACGGTGAAGTCGATCGCCGGTGCTACACCATTCAAAACATCATTGAAGAGTGGTGAAGAATATAGCACGTTCAAGTCGTTGTTGGATCCGGCAACACCGAAATATGCATGCCAAATCCATAGGCGGTAGTCGGCGACCGCTTCAAGGATAAGCGTTGGGCCGCCACCTTTGTGGCCGCTTAAGTGTTGCCCCCTCCAAGCAGTCGGGCAATTCTTCCACTTCCAATGCATGCAGTCAATGCTGCCTAGCATACCGGGAAAACAGTGGACTATTTCGTGAAGACGAAGCAACCGTTGACAATCGTCGGTGGTGGGTGCCCGAAGGAATTCCTCGCCGAAAGCAGAAACGAACGCCGTCGCAAAAATTCTTGAGGCATAGGATTCCAGTTGACTCACCGACATGCAAATACTCGTCGAAGAGGTCATCCGTTTGCCCAGTAGCAAGTTGTCGGATGGCACAAGTACACTTTTGCAACGCCGTGAGACTTTGCCGACCGGTTGCGTCTGCACCTTCTTGAAAATATTCAACGCGGGTGGACAATGTGTTGACAATACGCATAAACAACCGTTTTGACATGCGAAAACGGCGCCGAAAGTAATCTTCTGGATACCGCGGCTGGTCGGAAAAATAGTCGGCAACGAGCCTTTCATGGGCTCCCTCTCGATCACGAGGGATGTAGCGACGTTTTGCTCTAGTTGGTTGAGGAGGAGGGGCGGGGGTATTGGCGGCGACATAGGCTTCATAGGCGGCATGATATTGTTCATAATATTCTTGTTCTTCGCGCTCCACTTCCGCAATGAGATTGGTGAAATCCATTTTTGAATTTTTGAGAGAGAGTTTGGGTGAGAGAGGAAGATGTAGATGATTAGTATGAAAAAGTATGAATGAGAGATAATTTGATGTGAAAAGTGGATGATGAATGTGTGTATTTATAGATGATTTTGGGATTAAAAAAAAAAATGACAAAAATCCAAAAAAACGTCTATAACGGCTCTATTTTTTTGGGAATCCAAAAATATTATTTTTTTTATTTTTTGGTATTATTTTGAATTATTTATGCATTTTTTAAAAAATCAAAATAAAAATCGAATTTGCCAACGTTAATGCCGTTGGCCAATCAGAGCGTGCCACGTATGGCTGCTCGGCGGCACGGACGGACGAGCTCCATCGGCGGACGGACGAGCTCGTGCTCAGCGGCACGGACGGACGGACGGCAAATTTCAACCGCTGCGGATGCTCTTACGTGTATCTGCATAAAATAATATTACATATTTTATCTGAGCATCATCCGTGCGCATTAATCGAGCAAGTGGCTCACACAATGTACGAAGAATAGATATGGAGTACTCCCACGTCTCCCAAATATTAATAAAATATAACTAAGAATGAGTTAGTGGAATACGTGGTCCACTACTAAAAATGATAAAAAGTGAAATGTAATAAATTTTATGGGACGGACGAAAATGAAAAAATGAGACAAACTTTCAGGACAAATGGAATAATATGTTTGAGGAGATATGATGATCGGAGGTCACCAATAATGTTTGAGGAGACGAAGATAGTGGTGTGACTCTTTGTCAACACCTCTGAACACTTATTGATCGATAACAAACTAAAGAGTCATGGATTTTTAGGAGATGGTCATAAAAAAATATAACAATGAAATGATACATGACATGACACTCAATCAAGATAACAACCATCTTCGCAAGCACTTGGATCGAGTTTAGAAAGATATCCCTGAATTCGCCGGCTACGTTAACAACTTGCAAATTGTATGATTGAGCGACTCAAACTGTGATGATATTTGGAAAGATGCTCTCAAAGTCTTTTTATATGGATGAGGGAAAACATTTCAAGTATGAGAAGGTGTAAAAACTTGTTCAATACCAATAATAGTTTTGGACCGAATAGAACAATGATTTCTGCTTCTGGTCAATACTCAACTAGTCGGGACGTCAATATCGTGTTAATTTCAATCGAGATGGATGAAAGTTTTCACATAGAGCATACGCTAAGTGAGATTCGTCTAATGGACCATAAGTCAGCGAAGTGGAAGACGAATATGAATGCTATGTCGAAGGTGAGTAGTGAAGCCCGTTGTGGGAAGGAAATTTTCGGACTTAGCCAAAAGAATGGGTAAAATGGGTAAAACAATGGATATGCAACATTTACTACAAAAGCATTGTTCAAGGATACTTTGAAGATGTTCGAGACCTAACGACAAAAGCACGAAGTAATTGTCGAGCAACTTCGACACTTATGTGTTAATTTTACTTAGATTTTGTATTTCGAATTATATACTCTAGTGTCTCAGTCATGTAAAATTTTGGTGTTCGAATTACGTAAGAGCATCCGCAATGGGGCGGACTATGCGACGGACGATGTCCGTCGCATAGTTCGCCATTGCAGCACCCCTCCCTAAGCCCACTCCTCAGTCCGCAGACTATGCACACATTTTTGCATAGTCCGGCCTATAGTCCCCCCCCTGCAATGAGGCGGACTATAGGCCGGACTATGCACACATTTTTCATTTTTTTTGGTATTTTCTTCTATATATATCACCAATATTTTTACTTCATTTCACACCTTTCACTCCGCTCTCTATCCCATCTCAATTTCTCTCTAAATTCAATAATGAATTCCGACAATTTTCATATTTGAAAGCATAAAATATAAAAAATAAAAAATAAATACTGACAATAGGATATGCCTTTAATTTGTGGTGTTTTTATAAATTTATTCTTGCTAATTGATATATTTGCAAACATAAAAAATATGATTAATGAATTTTTATAGTGTTTAAGTATTCAAATAATAAATAAAATGCTTAGGCCGGGGTTTGGTGCGAGCTATAGTCCGCCCTATTGCATATGAAAGGAGCGGAGGATAAAATGCTAATGTGGCCGTGCATAGGACGGGGCTTACTGCGTCGTATAGTCCGTCCTATTGTAAATGCCCTAACATATGGATTTCTAGATATTTATTATTAGAATGTTAATAATTTTTGAAATTATATAGTAGTTGTATAAATTTTGGACCATGAATAAAAGTTTCGCTAAGTCAGTGGTTACAGTTTGTGAAAAAAGTTTAAAATGATAGAAAAAATTGACTGATTTTTTGTGGTTGAATGTTATATGACATGCTTAAAACAGCGGTCTAGATTATCGGATTTGAATTCCCTGCTATTACTCCAAACAAAGCAGGGCTGTTACATACAACCATTTCCATAATAATAAATTATAATATTAAAATAATATATAAAATATTAATTTTATATAATTTTAAAAAATTTAATGTGTGTAACAGCAGCCCTGCTGTACTTGGAGCCACGGGATCCATATCCCTAAATATCTGATGAAATAATAATAATAGTATGATTGAGCGAGTATATCCTAAACAAAAATTCATCGTCACAATAAAAGCGGAAAAAGGAAAGGATAATGACCCATCCATTTTATTTAAATAAATTGGAACTCCACAATACTCATGTATAGGCTTTGTGAAGTAGTACATGGAAAATGACAGAGACCCGCATCAAAAAGCAGCCACCACAATCCGCAAACCGTCTTTTCCTACTCCTCATACGCTTCTCCTCCCATTTTTGTAGTATATCCCAGAATCCTCTCCTTTTCCCCTATAAACTTTCTCTCTCCTTTTCACTTGCCAAAAGTCTTCTGCATTTTCTCTGCCATTCCCCCCGTTTCTCGTGATTCTCAACGGCTTTCGTATAGAGAAGACGTGCGCCAACACTTTGAGTTCCGGATTTTTGGAGTTTGGAGCTTCGAAATGGCTGGGGATGCGGATGGTTTGAAGAAGAAAATTACCGTAGGAGTATGTGTAATGGAAAAGAAGGTGAAATGCGGCTCCGAGGTTCTGTTCCTTTTTGTCTTCACTACCTCACTGCACAAAACCGTGGACCGTTGGTTGAGACGGAGTGGATACATTTGGTAGTGCTGATTTGCCTACATTTTTGGCTGTTTTGGATTGTTGCAGGCCTCTTCTGCGCCGATGCTGGAGATTTTGGAGCGACTCGAGGCGTTTGGAGAATTTGAGGTTATTAGTTTAGTTGACGACTGTGTGGTGGTTAATGGTTATATTATATCGAGTGGAGTTCATTGCATTTCGTGTTATCGCGTTGCGTTTTATATTCAGTTTGATGCCATTTGATTTGACGAATCGGTTATTGATTGTGCAGATTTTGTATTTTGGGGACAAGGTGATCCTTGAAGAACCTATTGAGAGGTGACCTTTCCGCTATCAAAATTTTGTTGCTGATAATGTCTAGAACCTCATTACTTGCTTAACTGTGATCTGTGAAGTGATGCCTGTCGATAATCTATGTTTTCTCTAATGGTAGGTGGCCAATATGTGAATGCCTGATTGCCTTCCATTCCACTGGCTATCCTCTGCAGAGGGCTGAAGCATATGCAGCGTTGAGAAAGTAAGCTTAGATCTGGTTGTTCTTCTTGTTGCTTTTGTTCCACTTCGTTCCCTCAGAATTTTGTAATCCACAAATGGCATTGGAACGTGACATTTACATTGAATGGAGCATCAAGCAACTATAACTTAAACACTTTATCTTGTGTCTGTTGTATATGGACCTCGTTACATGATAATGCAATGACATGTGTTTGGTATTATATGTTCAGTTTCAAGGGCCTTTAAGGTTGTTTTTGGCTGTAATGTAAGGTTGTTAGTACATTAAGAATGGGTCAAGGTGGTAGGTTAAACCATGGACCTCGGCTGGGCACTCTGCTCGGTTGGCTGGATGTGGTGGATTTGAACTAGGTTAAAATGTTTCCATATGTGCTTCTTCATCTTGCAGTAAACTTGAAAACTTTTGGTAGCTGTTATCTGTGTAAATGGGCAGGTATTTCTCATATAAGTCTATTAGATATCTCATTTAGGTCTGAAAAAATAAGCATCACACGATCATGCCGCGAAGGCTTAATTTCTATTATCATTTCCTACGGAACCCAAAAATTGAAACTCATAGTGCTGCCACTATATTTGTCAGGCCTTTCCTTGTAAACGAATTAGGACAGCAACGCCTTCTTCATGATCGGAGGAAAGTTTATGAGGTTTGCATCTTTAATCCTCTAGAGAATACGATTGTATTGTTCTTTCTATATGGAAATGGCAATTTTACTAACTGGCTGGCTCTCTGTGGAGTTGTGTTAATTGGTGGTGGTTTATTGGTTTCTGTAGCAACTTGAAATGTTTGGAATTCCTGTTCCGAGATATGCTCTAGTTAACCGGGATTATCCAAATCAAGAGCTGGATTATTTCATTGAGGAGGAAGATTTTGTTGAGGTCCACGGGAACCGTTTCTGGAAGCCTTTTGTGGAAAAGCCTGTTGATGGTACAATGTTTATACAATTCATGTGCTATACTTTAGTGAACCTGAGGTTGGTAGCGAGCAGAAAATCCTCTAGAAATGTATGACGATGATCATATTTTGTTTTCTGAAGGTGATAACCACAGTATAATGATATATTACCCTAGTTCAGCTGGCGGGGGGATGAAGGAGTTGTTCCGAAAGGTTTGTTTGTTTAGAACTCTCTAGGCATCTTATGTTTTCCAATCCCAGTTATCATCAATCATCATTATGTAAGATCTTGCCAGTTAAATTTACACAAGCTTTATTATGAAAAGAAATCCCTGGTTCATGTAACTGAAGTTCTAGAATACTTATCCTTTTCGCCTAATCTTTGATTGCACCCTCTGTCATCATTGTGACAGGTTGGAATTTCTGTTTTGTATACCGCCATGTGTGAAATCATTCAAAAAATGCTGCTCCTATACTGATATTTAGATAATTGATGACTTCAATTATCAAATTATTGCTTTATAGGAGTATTCTTTATTAGAAATCCATGATTGTTGACGAGGACTACATCCTTTTTATCTTTGTTTTATTTTGATTATCCTTTTCCTCCTCGGTTGAATAGGTTTGTCAAAAACCTCTTTCATTATTAGATGTACTAAAATTTTTGTTGTTTTTCCAGGTTGGTAATCGGTCGAGCGAATTTCATCCAGAGGTTAGAAGGGTGAGACGTGAAGGTTCTTATGTATATGAAGAATTCATGCCCACCGGGGGAACAGATGTTAAGGTTGATTTCCTTGTGATTTGAAAGTTCCAGTGAATGGATTTATATAGAACTTGTAATCTTCCAACATAAAAGTGGTCTAAATAGATCAACATACATTAAGTGTCTTCTATCGAGCTTAATGTCCCCTTACCTCTATTGGTTGTTTGCCGTCATGCAGATGTGCCCCTTTCCTCTGACCAATATGAGAAAACTATTACCTCCCTTCCCCAACAAGTAAAACAAAAAAAAGGCAGAAAGGAGATTAATGTCCTAAACATTTTTATTCAATAGTATTCCATAGAGTATAGATGCCTGTTAAACTTCTGCGCATATAATTTCATCTTATTTAGTTAGAGGACTTATTTATTCTTGTTGTGTGTTAGGTATATACAGTGGGCCCCGAATATGCTCATGCAGAGGCAAGGAAATCTCCTGTAGTTGATGGTGTTGTAATGAGAAATCCTGATGGTAAAGAAGTGAGTAAACTTATTTGTGATTTCATGCATTTGATGCTTAAATGTATTTTATGTTTGTTAAGATCTTAATGCAAGTAAAAGTTTACCCTGCAGTATGTACTACAGCTTTTTGTTGGGCACTTGGGTAGAACTATGTGCGAGTCTGTTTCAAATCATCACTTCTTACTCCTGTTACCACCTTGATTATCTCAAACCTTATGTGTCAAAAGCAAAAGAAAAAACTGATATTAAGTATTAACATATACTAGTATTTTTTAGTTTTTTTTTGGGTTCAGGCTTTCTGTGTTGCGCTATGACTGTGTCCTTCTGATAATATGTATTTTTTACTAGGAGCTATCAGGGTCCTGTTACTGTTCCTGTCATTTTTCTCGTCTTAAATATTTTTGACTTCCACATTTATAAATAAGTTTTTAATTATGAAAGATTACTTAGTTTACAATGTTGATATTTCTTATTTGCTTATCTGGCTTCTGCTTTAAGTTTCTGACTCTGAAGTCTAGAGCTGCATTCTTTTGTCCACTACCATTAATTTTCTTTGCATTAAATTGTGTTTCCTGCAGGTCAGATATCCTGTTCTTCTTACTCCAACTGAGAAACAAATGGCAAGAGAGGTTTGCATTGCATTCAGGCAAGCTGTAAGTCAAAAAATAAAACTTCTTTTGTTTATCTTTCATTTTGCTTTTTTTAAATATTTTAATCATGCCAATCAGAACTGAACTATGTTATGTGATCTTCCTATCATGTTTGCATGCATCATCACTATATTATTTCTTGATGCTTTTGCAAAATCCTTTTATCTTTATTAGTGGGATTCAAATGATGAGCGGCAGTATGACCTGCTAAAATTTGTTGCATTAAATACATTAACTTTGAGCTTGTTTTTTTTATTGATCTTTAGAATAGTTCAGTATGGATGTTCTGTACTGTTTGGTTACATCAATACTCAAAAGTGTATGAGTAATTTCTTTTCTGATGTACAGGTTTGTGGATTTGATCTTCTGCGCTGCGAGGGACGTTCATATGTTTGTGATGTCAATGGATGGAGCTTTGTTAAGAACTCTTACAAGTAACCTTCCTGGTTGTTGTTTTAATTACCTGGGTGTTTGATTTTATGTGTCATAAATTGATATTGATTAGGAATAATTGTTAATATAGTTGTTCTACTTTATAGAAGTATATATGCCATAACATAATTGTGCTTGTGAACTCTGTGGTTAATTTTGCAGCCTCCACTTCTAAATTTCATTTATCTTAATTTTTCTTTTTCTTTTTCTTCTATTTTGTATCTTTCATCTTGTGTTTCTATTCATTCTCTCTCCTTGATTTTGTTACGTCCTTTTGCAGATATTATGATGACGCTGCTTGTGTGTTGAGGAAGATGTTTCTTGATGCAAAAGCCCCACATCTTTCTTCAACAATTCCTCCAATTCTACCTTGGAAAGTCAACGAGCCTGTTCAGCAGTCAGAAGGACTCACTCGGCAAGGAAGTGGGATAATTGGGACATTTGGGCAATCCGAAGAGCTACGTTGTGTGATTGCAATTGTTCGGCAGTAAGATATATCATCTTTGCAGCTTTGCTATTGTTTCTGTGCAGTTTTTAATGCACTGGATCTCTTGTCATATCTTTCTTTGCTTGCAGTGGAGACAGAACACCAAAGCAGAAAGTCAAGTTGAAAGTCACTGAGGAAAAGCTTTTGAACTTGATGCTAAAATACAACGGGGGAAGACCTAGAGCCGAGGTAGTTTTTACCTTTTCAGAGTTCTTGTTGCTTTACTTCACTGATGGCACTCCAACTATCATGAATAAGTTAATGTGTATCGACCTCCTTTACACTCTTTCAGACAAAGCTGAAAAGTGCAGTTCAGTTGCAAGATCTTCTGGATGCTACAAGAATTCTAGTACCTCGATCTAGGTGTGAAATATTTCCTTCTTTAATTCCGTGACTAATTAACTTGTAAATGTGCTTGACTCTTGACTTACCTCTAAATCATGTTCTATTGGGGTCTGTGGAATATTTATTTCAGCCTTATTTTTGTAGGTTTTTTTAAAATTTTGCTTATCATAATCATAGCAATTAATCTGCTTGTTGAAAGATCACTTTTGACTTGATGTCTCAGACCTGGACGAGAAAGTGATAGTGAAGCTGAAGATATTGAACATGCGGAAAAGCTTCGTCAAGTGAAAGCTGTTCTTGAGGAGGTCAACGATAGTACTTCAACCGATTTGATACAATGCAATTTTTTCTGTTGTCTTTTGGTCTATAAATTAGAACATTCATGTAGTTTCAACTCTGATTATCTGTGTGCTTGCCCATTTTATGGGGAAAATGTGTGGAACATGATGAAGTTGCCACATTTTTTCGTACCCGTTTTATGTTGATGTCTTGTTTGTTTCAATTTGTTGCATAACCACAAATTTCATCTAAAAGGTGTGATTTCAGAGTTCTTAGGAGTTAGGACATCTCATCTGCATCCCTTCAAGTGATTTTTCTTAATCTAGTGGTGACCAATTTCCAATATTAGATTGCATTTTCACCTCTTTCTTTTAACTTCTCTTATTTCAAGGGATTTCCTGGAGATGATTTTGATTGCTAACACATTATTTATGCATTTGGTATCCAGGGGGGTCATTTCTCTGGCATATACAGAAAGGTCCAACTTAAGCCATTAAAGTGGGTCAAGGTTCCAAAAGCTAATGGTGAAGGAGAAGAAGAACGACCTACTGAGGCACTGATGGTTCTTAAATATGGTGGTGTTCTAACTCATGCCGGGAGAAAGCAGGTTGCTATTTTGTTGCTTTATGCCTGCTGATCTCAATCTTTGTGTTTCACAATTTGTGATTTTTGTTGTTATGAGAATAATATGTTCACTGGTTATCTTGCAAAATTTTTTTGTACATAGCACACTACTCATTGTTTTACCTTTTCAGGCAGAAGAATTGGGCAGGTACTTTCGGAACAATATGTATCCAGGTGAGCAATCAGCTGTACACACAATTAGTTGTGTAGTTTTGGCCTAATCTGGCATTTAATTAAGACTTGATTTCTACATCTTAAGTGGATAATTTTGAAACAAATAGATACTTTCAGTTGCATACTTGTGGCCTAATATGACATTTTATTCTTACCATTTTACCTTTTAGTGTGTAGGCATACATTGGGCCAGTTTTGTCTAATGCATGTTTACACTCTCAAATGATGCATAAGCTAGCGTGTGTAAGAGTACATTATGTCAGTTTTTGCTAATAGTACATGCTTACACGCTTGCAAAACATATCATGTGAGCGTGAACCGTTCATGTTTTGTATAAAAGTAAACAGAAGCATACTACGACAATGGCAAAAGATGACGAGGGCATGGAGAGTTGGGGTGGGAATATGAGGGCGGTGACATAGGAAGATGATTGGGTGAGCAGTGAGTGTTGGTGACGACAACAGGGGTGGGGTGGGTAGAGTTTTTTTATAAATAAATACTTATTGATAATTTTTTATAATTTTATAAAGGTGGGTAATTTGTTTTTACTGTATCAAAAGGGTACCTCTTATGGTTAGCCCTTTTTATGAATCTTAAGTGAATAAATTTTGAACTAAACTACTATGTTCATTTTCCTTTTATGTTTGATATGAGAACACGTTATGGTGAATCTCTGGGGCTTGTTGCTTTCAACTCTTTCTTTTTCTTATTGTAGTGGAGCATGTTCTTTCAATATTTTCTCCAAATTGACTCCTTTGTTTAAATATTTTTCTTTTCTTAATGTGGATTTCACGATTGCTTGTTTGTTATGAACTTTGGAGCCATATTGTGCATGCAACTTCGTCAACCTATTTAAATAAAGTTAAAATAGTAAAAATGCTTAAATTTTTTCTATGTTGTCTCCTTAGGCGAAGGCACTGGATTGCTTCGTCTCCACAGTACATATCGTCACGACCTAAAAATATACAGTTCAGATGAAGGCCGTGTACAGGTGATGCTTCAACATTTAGTTGATATTTTAAATGAAACCACTATATGTATTTTTCTGTGCATGTCTGCAGGTATCAATTATTTTAGAGGTAGTATTAGGGTTTAGAAATGTTAATTTTGTTTAATGATTTATTGTCATGCTTTGACTTACTTCTGAATGAAGATTTGATCACATAAGTTATTTTCCTTGACCAGATGTCAGCAGCTGCTTTTGCTAAAGGTCTTCTTGACTTGGAAGGGCAACTGACACCTATTTTGGTCAGTAACCTAAACATGTTCGGTTATCTCTTATGTATGTATACATATATGATTTAGTTATAGGAACCACATTTATCATACTCCCTTTGTCCTTGAAAAGTATGAACTATTTCTCTTTTTAGTCCGTCCCTGAAAAGTATGAACATTCCAATTTTGGGAACTCTTTCTCTCTAATGAGGTGGGACCCATTCTCCACTAACCATGCTTAAAAAACTTTTTTCTATCTATCTCTCTTATTTTACCAACTGTTCATACTTTTCATGGACGGAGGGAGTATAAAATAGTTCCAGATGGAACAATATGAATTTGCTGCAAAAAATGACGTATTAAAGAAAGCAGAATTTTCGCCATCTATGCGATTTGAATCCCTGACCACAAACTAATTCAATATAGGGATGAATCCCACGACAAGGGCTGAAAATGGTTCATCTTTTATACAAATATGTAGCATGTATTTGGACTTCACCGAACACTCCCTATATTGGCTGGCATATGGCAAGGAGCACCCCCTTTGAATGACACTTTACATGAGAACTGATTACCCATGCACAACACCTAAATCCCTGAACTTGAGATGAACAAATCAATGTAACACATGAACAACCACATTAGTTGATTGTATTTTTTCATGTATTACATTGATTTGGTCACCTGGGGTTCATGGATGTTAGGTGTTTGTGCATATCACATACGTACATACGTTCATACGTAATTTTTTATATGTATAAGTAAAGGGGAACCTCACTCTTTTATTCTCTTATCTTTTTAAGGTATCACTTGTCAGTAAGGACTCCTCAATGTTGGATGGGCTTGACAATGCCAGTATTGAGATAAAAGAAGCTAAGGTATGTCTCACATGCTACACAGTTTGTTTTGTTACTGAGAATATTTGTTTCGTGCTCTGGTTAGTGTGAAAAAAGTTATTTGTGTTGTTTTTTTAGGCCAGGCTAAATGAGATCATAACTTCTGGCATGAAATCTGTCCATAGTAGCTGTCCAGAGAAACCGTGGATGGTTGATGGTGCTGGACTCCCTGCAAATGCCTCTGAACTTTTACCCAAACTGGTAAAAGTTGCTAATTTCCTTGATTACTAGTGGCATAACTTCCTCTGACATGTAATTTGTTCAGTTTGAAAGCTTTTCATTATTATCATGTCAGTCCTAATCTGCTGATTATTGTAATTACTAGGTCAATTTAACAAAGAAGGTTACAGAACAAGTAAGATGTTTAGCCATGGATGAAGATGAGGAGCTTGTGGAGACAAGTTCATATGAAGTGATTCCTCCATATGATCAGGCTAAGGCACTTGGTAAGACAAATATAGATGTTGATCGGATTGCAGCGGGCTTACCTTGTGGTAGTGAGGGATTTCTTCTCATGTTTGCCCGATGGAGAAAACTTGAGAGGGATTTGTATAATGAGCGCAAAGGGTAAGTCAACTTTGGTAGCTTTCCAAGATTTGCTGACATTCCTGTGATCAGTAGAAGTGCATGGATTCACTTATCATGTTATATCTGGCTGATTAATTTGCTGGGTCTTTATGAACGTGCAGGCGGTTCGATATAACACAAATTCCTGATGTTTATGATTCTTGCAAGTAAGGCATTACTATTATATTTTTGCATGTTATGCATGCCGTGATGTTACTCCTACGTGTAATTGAGTTTATCTCCCTAATTTTAGATTTGCTGGATAGTGGTATTGTGCTTGTGATGCCTTCTTTGGGTTTTGTATTTCTTACTGTTATATATTTTCGCCAATCCATTTTTTTAGGTTCTTTTCTTCCAGCTGGAGCTTTAACTTTGTTCCTAGTACCAATCATATATATGGAAAAACATGCATATTGCATAAATATGGTTATATTGTGACTGTAGATCCTTTATACTGTGAATTTAAAGCTATATAAGAGACCAAAAGATCAGTGATTAATCTGCTTCTGGTTATTCACAACAATGCATTCCCTCAACAGATATGATCTCTTGCACAATGCACATCTCAATCTGGAAGGGTTAGACGAACTCTTCAAAGTTGCTCAGGTATTTAATACAGTAGTTAGTTTCGTAATGTTTTTAATTTCTTCAGGGTTTCTACATTGCCATCAAAACTGGAAACTAAAAAATGTCAAATAACATCTTGTACACCCTCTTTCAAGATCACTGCAAGGGTAAAAGTATGTGTTCATTATGAGCTTCTAGTTACTTATGCTTTAGTATTCTGTGGTCCTCTTTCTCTTCAGTTACTTGCAGATGGTGTTATTCCAAATGAGTATGGAATCAATCCAAGGCAAAAACTAAAAATTGGATCAAAGGTAAACTTCTGTGTATTCTCTGTTTTCCTTATGGCTAATTTTGCAGCAGTTTACAAAGAATATATCCAACTCTCTGAAAGCTACGGAATGAACACGCTCACATATGATTTTAGCTGAGTGGTGAGTAGGATGATAGGATCCACTCATTACTGGGAACCAAGTGGTTCTCGTTATTGATTCAAGAATCATAATGCCACTTTTAAATGTTATGATTGCATGTTATCTGGATCCGCTGTACAATACTAAAATGTTTCTGTAAGGGCTTGGGCTGTCTTTGAACTCAAATATGTATTAGGTTCTGTGCTATAAAATCTCATTGCATGGTTCTCTGTATAAACTAGACTAGATGTATCATCAAACTTAAATACTAGATAAATAGAGGAGCTTTCTATTACCTAAAGGTAATTTTAATGGTCACATAGCTGATCATGTTTTGCAGCTCTTACTCTTTCTTTCTCTCACACGCACACATAAAATTTTTGTTGATGTACAAAACTTCTCAATGAAATCTCAGATTGCACGGCGCTTAATGGGTAAAATTTTGATTGACCTAAGAAATACACGTGAAGAAGCAATCAGTGTTGCTGAATTAAAGTGCAACCAAGATATCCTCAATAATGGAAAGGAAGATGGAGATTTCTTATTGAAGTCTCAGAGTAAAACTGAAAGCTCGAGAAGAACCAGTTTTACCAGTGAAATGTCAATGGATCAAGATGAAGATGATGACAAAGAAATTAAATACCGTCTGGATCCTAAGTAAATATTCCTTTGTTCTTCTTTGCTCACAAGAATGTCCTTTAACTTCTGTTTGATCATGATTTTCTTGCCAAGAATATTGCTTGAAATGTTGGAAGCAGATGTTGTATCTCTCTAATCTATAAATTCTCTGACTTTGTCAGATATGCAAATGTGAAAACACCAGAGCGGCATGTGCGAACAAGGCTATATTTCACTTCTGTGAGTAACCATTATTGCTCCATATGATTTTCTTCCTCAACTTTCTTTTTAGCATTGTTTTGGAGCATAAGTCGCTGAGCATTTCTTCATGAACTGCGGTTCATTCTTTATTTTTGGATTTTGAAGCTTGCCTGTCAATAACTCACAACTGCAGTTGCTGCACAACTGAACACATCATTAACAAGCACGAGTTATTGCAATAGATTTTATGCAGTGATTCAAATGAAACACATTGTCTCAGAAGCTTTGATTGAAACACGTTATGATTCCTAAATCATTAAGTTCAAAAAGGGCAAACAGCATTACTTATTATCAATCTATATAGGGTTGTCACCTGTGAATTGAATTCTTCGTGTAAAAAAATATTTGGCTTTACGTACGATAGACTAGTAGTTTACTTGATTTTGAGGATTAAATCTTGCATCAAATTCTTACTCCTCCTGGCTAGAGGAGTATTGCATTGTGATAATGTTTTTCATTTTTTCAGTCTTGGAATGAAGCATAATACAGAAATATTTTGGGCTTTTTACTTCTCTTGCTTCCATGTTCAACTGTCTCAATTTATTATGAAATCACAGGAATCACACATCCATTCACTGATGAATGTTCTTCGTTATTGCAACCTGGACGAATCGCTTCAAGGAGAAAATAGCCTTGTGTGTGATAACGCCTTGGACCGGTTGCATAAAACAAAGGAGCTTGATTACATGAGTTACATTGTGTTGAGGTTGTTTGAGAACACCGAGGTTGGTACTCTTTCATTGCCTCCATTTATTTCATTGGAAGGTTTTCTGATTGGCAACTGTACCCAGGAATACTTTTAGAACCCCTTTTTTTTCATTCTGATCCTTTTTATAGTGCTTAAAGCTGAATTTTTCTGCGATATTCTCTGTTATGTAATGCTGAAATTTCAAACTACAGTCTGCCAGTGCATTATTATTGATTGTCGATTTTGAAAACATGTACTCAGTAAGATCTAATATTTGCTAGTACTCAATATCAAATTTGAACGTAGGTGGCTTTTGAAGATCCAACGAGATTTCGGGTGGAGATGACTTTTAGCAGAGGTGCAGATTTGTCCCCTCTGGAGGTAATTTTAAGATTGTACACTGATTTTTGACGTTATGTTTTGCATTATTATATTTTCTGGAGTCTTATCAATGGTAGCATGGGCTTATACCGTTATTATAATGATTCTCCCTGGTAGGAATTCTAGGCTTTGTAGTTTGCTTGCCCAACTGCAGAAACTCAACCATTTAACATTATGTTCCCATATGGATGCTTAGTTCGGTGTTTTTTGTAACTAAACAGAGAAATGATAGCGAGGCAGCATCGTTGCACCAGGAGCATACATTGCCAATAATGGGCCCTGAGAGGCTGCAGGAAGTAGGATCATGTTTAACTTTAGAAATGATGGAGAAGATGGTACGCCCATTCGCAATGCCAGCTGAGGATTTCCCCCCACCAACAATTCCTCAAGGATTCACCGGTTACTTCTCCAAAAGCGCAGCGGTTTTGGAGCGCCTTGTCAATCTCTGGCCCTTCCACAAGCACGGCAACACCAACGGTAAGTCCAAAATGTGATTTTGCAACTTTTTATTTTTACATTTTGTAATTGGAGCATTAAATTTATGGCCGCGGTTGGTTCAAGGTACCAACTCACCAAAGTCTCCAAGGAATCTACCTGAATCTAGCTGAAGAATTAGGAGAGTGTGAGAGCCAAGCCAACAGTTGTATATACAATATTACTCGAGTTGGAAGCTCTATCTACTTTTTCCTTTTCGGATTCTGTAATAGATTTGCAGAGTATCAAAGATTCACATGCCTTGCAAGTTGAGTTAAAGATATGCCGAGTATCAAAGAATTAGATGCCTTGCAAGCTGAGGCAATTCGCCAAATACCGTTACTTCTCTCCCTTCACTTTCACTACTGCATCCCTTTCTCTGCGTTTGGTAACACAACTATTTGAGAATGGGAATTAGATTAATAGAAGGGTTTGTTGCTTTAAAATTCTTTAGCTATCCTTTTCCATCTTGAATACATTTTTCGAAGTGCTACTTTATAAATTTATAGAATAACACTACTCAATTTATAGTAAAATAGACATCCAAACTTCCTGCCACAAAAATGCAGTTTTCTGTTTTTCTTGCACATGATAGAGATATGATGTTCATTAACTACACTTATCATTCAAAAACACTTCTACCACTTAAAAGTCTTAAACCAAAATTAAATCAAAGTTTCTGATTTTTAAACAATCAATTTTTAACCCTTAAAAGAACCAGACTACTGAGAGACATGTTCTCATGTGGTACGCATACCATTTTAGTCAACTTGTACAACATTGCAAATAAAGAAAATTAAATCAATTATACCTTAAAAGGACCAATAACAATTTTCAACTATTTAAAGAACCAAACTACTGAGGGATACTTAAAGCAATTCTCCCTTAAAAGACCCATAAAAGTTCAGCTATTTATAAAGCACGTTTGATTCAAAATTAAAACAAAGTTTGTGAATTTTTTAAGCAATTAATTACTACTACTACTAAGGACATGTTCACAAGTGGAACACATACCATTTCAGACTTTTAGTCAGCTCGTACAACATTACAAATCAAGAAATTTTTTAGCAAGTATGAATATTTGAGTCCATCCAGTGTCAATTACCGCTTAAAACAAGAAAAAAAGTTTATTACTTCAATATAAAGTAGATTTCAATCACTCTCCAGACACTTGAAATTTCAATCAAATGTGAACAGATTCCCAATGAGAATGACATACACTAATGTTCAACTTTGTTCACAAATGCCTTCACAATCGAGTGGATTCACTCACGTCCAGTTTACACATAATATACCATATGAGCTGAATAGATAAATCCTTTAAATCAAATAGTAAAAGTTTATGCAGCAAATTTAGGAGCTTCCCTGTGCTTCAAAATTTTATTCTCAAGCTCATCCTTCTTTGCCCCGACGACCCGATCAACCTCTTTCCCCTGCTTTAGCAACACGAACGATGGCATCGCCTGCACTGCGAACTCCCTTGCCACGTCCTACACAATCCAACAATCACGAATCACCTCAAATTAAATATTGGATCACAATGCATTCGATTTAACTGAATCCTAATCTCGTTGAATTAACTGTAGCAATTAGAATGATTAAAAATAATAAACCCTTATTGAGAAAAATAAACCCTTTTTTAATTACAATTCTTTCATGGTCCACACCAATCTTATTCACAATCATATCGATGTGGATTTGTGCAGATCTACGAGAAAAACACATCCAATTTGAAGAACTGAAATATGAGCTGAAAGTAGCGTACAGCAAGTTCATCGACATCAATTTTGACGAAGTCGACGTCGGTGTATTTGGCGGACATCGCATCGAAGGCCGGCGCCATGAACTTGCACGGCCCGCACCATGTCGCAGTGAAATCCACCACCATCTGATACAACCAAGCACAGAGATAAGTCCACAGTCTCACCAGATCGGATAGCAGTGAATTACAAAACTAGCTGAATTTGAGATTTCCTCCGAAACAATTCCCCCAAAACAAGGAATTGATCATAGAATTGGAATGGATCAATAATTTTAGATTGATGATCTGAGCAGAATTAGAATTAAAATTGAAAAGAGAACGCACCAGTTTATTTAATTTCTTGGAGGCATCGAAATGGAGCTGCCAGCGCGCCGACGAGTGAAAGGCGGTGACGCGCGACGGTTCAGACGATTCCACGGCGGAATCCTCCTGTCCGCCTACAATCGAAGATAATACACCACCCATGATTTGTGAGCAATCAGAATGAATGAGAATTGAACTCACGATTACACAAATTAGGAATTTTGAAGCACAGTCGCCGGTGAGAACAAAGAGTATTTATGAACAAATCGACCCGACCCGGTCTAAATTCTGCTGGGCAACAAGGACTGTATAAAGATGAATGAAGTGGCCGGCCCATTTAACGCGGGCCTAATTGAGATAGGTCCATTTCAAAAACCCTATTTATTTTATCAGGTATTCAGGTTTGGCTTCTTTGCGAAATTCTATTTTTCATTATTTTTGAATTTCTAATGTGAGGTTTTTGAATTTGGTAAGCACAAATCGGCCCTTTGCAGATACATGAGAAATCTGTAAAGAAAATCCGAGAAGGTAGTTGGGTGCTATAACAAACAGAATTTGTTTGAATTTTGTATCGAGTCTTTCATATTCTATTTTGTTTTACCAAAACATCATCTTTCTTCTTCTTACCTTCTAATTTTTTGTGGGCATCGCAAAATGATGAAGTTATCAATCCGAATTCCCATGTGGATTTTTCTTGATAACTATGGTCTTCAAAGTTCTCTGATTGCTTTTGCCTACCAAATATTTTAGTATTATTTTATTTTGATTAATCCAGATTTTGTAATGAATTTGAAGAGAGTGATTGATGATGCTGTATAGTATTCTTCTGAGTTTTTTAAATTGAAGAAACTGACGATTTCGTTTAATCTTAATTTATTGATTTTCTGATCTTTCAATTCAGACATGGCATATTAACAAAATTAATATACCAACAAAAGGACATCTGTGTTTAACCAATTGCCAAATTATTTAGCCATATAGTAACGTCAGACCATAAGTAATTCTTTCGATCCGAATCAAAGGACCTCAAGGTCTCATATTGTTGAACAATGTTGTGTCATGAATTTTCATTTTACTTTTTGAAATGAAATGTTGAAATAAGAAAAAATAACATTAATTTGGGACAAATAAAGTATTAAACTATGTCCTTGTTTTATTCCACGCCATTCCATTATGGCCAGATTAAATTGGTCAACCGGGCCATATCATAATGTAAGGGTTAAACATAATTTCGTTTCCCTAATTTTAGCATTTTTTACCTCTGTGCCTAATTTAGGTTTTATTTTTAAAAATCTCCAGCTCTGGAAGGAAATTGACTTGGTATCAAACTTAACATAATCCAGAACCATAAGTTGATTTGTCGGATCCTTTGATGGATTATACTAACATTTTTCCTTTAAAACCCCCAACCTGAAGAAAAGTGAAAGTTTAACCGATTTAATTAAAAATCTGAAAAATATTCAAATCTAGAAACACAAAACATGGTTAACTCAACTGATTATATTCATTCCACCCAAACATCAGGCATGGACATCCAAGACCTCAGTATAACCCGTTTTAAATTAATCAATGCAGTACATTATGGGCATAATCAAGACTTTCATACTTTCATGTACTGTCACTCATAATAACATGCTGAACTTCACTCATAATAATACTTAAGAAGTTTCAATCCAAGAACCATTGAAATATTTTCAGCAATTCCTCGACGATGTCAAGATTATGTTTCCCTTCAACACTGATTTGCCATATATACCAAGAGAGTATAAAACATTCACATTTTTGTAAAGCTAGAATGGCTGGAGAAGATGTTTAGGACAAAATATCCCAGTGAAAATCAATTTATTGCAATGTAGCTTGTCATCTGAAAAAGTAGTTTTTTGATGACACTCTTCCGAGAATTCTGGAAGCTTCCAAACCACAAAACATCGAATAATATCTTCCAAAAGTAAAAGAGAGAATCTGGCTGCCGCAAAATTCAGGCTCAAAGATGACAGGGGAATGATAACAGTATTAGCAACTGGTAATTGGGAATAAGGAAGGGAACCACCTAATTATTTCGAAACTGCTCCAATGTTCAAAGCTCATGGCTTGAGGGCCAAGGCCAGCCCAAATTTCGCACTCTTGTCAATAGACTTGGTGTCGACTTCAGTTGAGATGGTGACGAGCGACTTTGGACGCCATTCGTGTTGAATCAAAGCATATGCCTTTCCACCATTGTTCAATCGTGCTTTCACAGTGGTCAATGGGTCCAACTGATGCTGAGTGCCAACAGTGATGGTGTTCACGCTGCTTGAGAAGCTGTGTGTCACCTCTGCGCCAACAGCAGTGTTGGACAATGGGCTCACTATATGGTAGTATGACGCACTCAAGGTATCACCCTTGTCATTCCTAGAGCAAACACAAACAAACGTTCAAAAGCATACAGCGTAGAGTTTATGAACAGTATACATGCAAGACCCCGTGATCATATCAGAATAGCCTTCATAAATCAAGGAGACAAACAGCAACCAACAGCAATAGAGACCACTTACACTGACAAGGCAGCAATAAGATCAGAGTTTATGAAGCTTGCGCCAAAGTTGCATTTGGTCAGCGCTCCTTCCTTGGTGTCAAAAGACACATCAGTACCCAAGGCGAGATTATTATTCCCAAGAACGGCAGAAAGATTCACAACAGGGTTGGCGGTCAAACCAACACTTGAGCTTATCCCCGCATAGTCATGCAAGTATTGAAGCTCCAACTACAACAGTTACATGAAAAATTAGATTGCATTTCGACACAGCAGCAGAAAGAGTTTGAAGTACAGCTTACCTTTCCAGATCTCTGATCAGGAACTCTAAAGCTTAATATAGCCTTCAATCCAGGAGTAGGCTCATCAATTGTTACAGTGGTGAAGAGCTGGAAATGAGTCCACAAATTAGTGTTAAATTAATTGAAAGAATTTAATACAACTAATATGAAAAGATTGGAATATCTTCTAGACAACAAGAGAAGAATATAGGAAAGCTGAAATCGTCACAAGAGGCAAAGCATAGAGAAGCAAACTATGAGGCGTACATTTGAGCCAGTGTCGACTTTGATATCAGTGGTGATGTTCTTGTTCTTCAACTGTGTGTTCACATCAGCCAAGAATAGCTCACCTTTCTTTGTTCCCGTAGAAGTGAGGGTCTGGCAATGAAAAATGAAATAAATACACCACATCAGACCCAAAAATATATGTATGAAGTTCAAAATAAATAAGAAGAAAGCAAAATTACGTAGTCTTAAATTTTCATCAAGAACTCAATACCTATATATACAGTGAAATTAAACAAACACCAGAAACAGCATAATTGCTTAAGTTACTAGAAGATTCAGGAATTGCACACATTAGCAAAGTAATAGCATTCTCAACCAGTTTCTACTTTTTCATACCAAGTTCCATTCTAGACCACATCTACAAGGTAATCTAGGGCATTTTCTATTGGCTAATAGCCCAGATAGACAAAATAGGTAGTACTACATATACTACATGCACCCAACAAGAACTAAAATGCTTCATCCCCAACATAGGTCCATATTCTCTAGTTAACCCAAATCACTAAAATGAATGCAATACAAAGGTAGCAAAATGCAGACTAACATAATAGTCCCTCAAAGAAAATTCCTATGTTATTCAAAGCCCGAATGATTCAAATCATCAGTTGAATAAAAAGTAAATACTACTATAACACACACAGTATAAATTATAACGAGCCTATTACTATCAGCAATGTATCAACTGCAGATAGAAAAATCACATAGCATTCCCCAAATTATCAGATAATATCCAGACCACAACATAAACATCTATGATAAACGGAAAAACAAAATTATGATTTCAATACAACCCGACAACAGAAAGAAGAACGAAATCCAGTAAAAATACAGCTATTATCACATAATATCCAGTTTCAGGAAGAGAGAGAGTTGAGGAGCTAGGAAAGCACAAATCAGCACATAGACACAGCTCTACAAACATTACCAGCAACAGAAAATTCCAGATCCAACAAATAACCGCATAAAACAAAAGAAAAAAGGAAACCTTACCACTCCAGTAGGAGAATAGGTGGTGATTGTAAACTTCTGGTCGCTGTTGTAATCCCTGTAAAGAAGATCTAATTCCACCACACAAAAAAGAAATTACACATAAATTTAAAAAAAAAAAAACTGAAATAACAAAAATCATAATCCAGAATTATGCAAATTCAGACCTCGAGCTCTTTTGCCGATATCAGAGTATAGGCCTGGACCTTTGCCCATGATTATATTCACTGAAATTCGAGGAATCGAGCTGAAAATGAAAATGATAGAGACGAACCGTAATGAATTTCAGAGAATTATATTTCTAATTTTATTTTGAGCAGCAGTGAGATATATATATAGTGGTGAAGGCAATTCCTTTGCCGTTCACTCCTTTATAATTTTTTCATTTTTGAAGGGCGTGATTTAAATGGAATCTGAGCCGTTGATAGCGTAAGGTAATGCGCCGTGAGCCGTTGATTAGAGTGTGATTGTGGTGGGTGTAATTTGGGGAATTTGTACACGTGGCTCAACATTGTTATGCGCTGTTGGTGGCGACCGATATAATGTGTTTAGGTTTTCTTTTTTAATTTTATTCTTTGGTGAATCGCTAAATGAGCTGTATTATTCCCCAGCGTTTTTGACAATTTTATAAGTGGAAGTCGTTTTGCTTTTGTTGATTCGGAGCGGATACTGATGTGTTTTTAGGGTTATACTCTCTCTTTCCCAAAATAATTATCATTTTTTATAATTTCAGTCCAATAATAATTGTTACATTTCATTTTTACCGTAAATGGTAAGTAAGTTTCACATCCCACTAACTCATTTTACTCACATTTTATTATGAAACTAATATAAAAAAATGGTCTCACATTTCACTAACTTTTTCAACCAACTTTTTCTTAGATTTCTTAAAACTCATGCCCCCAATAAGAGTGACAATTATTCCACAATAAAGTTTTCGACATAAATTTTGACTACGTGGAATGCCGATACTAATTCTAGAGCATTCATATCATCATTAGTTTCATCTTTCCTACTAGATGGAATGTAGCTCCAAATATTACACAGGTTTTTTGGCATTCAACGTAGCCAAATTTATGCTGAAAACTTTAGTGTGAGAAATCTGCACAATTTGAAAAGGTGATGATTTTTAAGACCACTTTTAAAGATTGTGGGAAATACCAATTTTTTGTGAAAGTTCATAATTAGTCAGAAAAATCGTGAACTATAGTGTCCATATAATGATCTGATAGCCAGCGTAGTAGTTTGATAGTCATGATCATAAGGCCCTAAACTGGTATGGATTTTCTGCACTACTATTTGTTGCCTAAATCAGTCCTGGGGATTTTATGCACTGCTATTGGTAATTGTTTAGGGCATTACCCAAACAATGGAGGATAAAATTTATGAACATGATGCGTTTGGTGAGCAATTTTTCAACCACTATAATATTTGCTAATATAACTAGGTTCGTTAATAAATGTGGACTATCGGATTACTGGTTAAGCTGTCTTCATCGGTACATTCATTTAGAAAGACTCTCTCTATCCACGAATAGGAGTCACATTCCTTTTCGGCACAGATTTTAATAAATGCTAAGAAATATGGGTGGAAGAAAGTTAGTGGAATATGAGTCTCACTTGTATATATTGTTTTAAATGATATGTGAGTGGAATGAGTTGGTGGAATGTACGTGGGGCATCTTTACCTTTTATGGTAATTAGAACCATTGACGAATCCCGTCATGTCTTCGCTCTCCAGAACACACAACTTTGCTCCTTCCAATTCTTGAACGTGTTGGTTTGATCAAAACCCACACGGCTCGGCCTCACAGTAATCCAATTTGATATATTGACACATGAAGAAGAAGCCATTTGTGTATCTGTAAATGAGCGTCTGACTGGAACTGGAACTATGATACAGTGTACATATGATGATAGCTAGTTGTAGCTTGATGGTCACGATCATATGCATGCCGCGTAAACGGGTTTGCAGTTTTGCAAGTATCAGTATTATGCTCAGTCCGCATGACCGCCTTATTTAGTATTCCTCCCACAAAAGATGTCATACTTGTGGGACATGACATTTCAGGAGGTTTAGTTTTGTGTGTTAAATAAAGAAAGAAAATATCATTTTCATATTAATGTGAGAGTGAAATTTTTCCAAAAATGGAAATGAGACATTTTTTATGGGATAAACTAAAAAGGAAAGTGTGACATATATTATGAGGCAGAGGGAGTAGTTTCATAGACCATGATATTCTCTCTTAATTTCTCCATTTGAATATGAGTACATAGTTAGGATTACCCGATTCCCACCCTGCAACATATCGGGATTACCCAATACCCGACCCGCAACATATATTTGAGGGACGTAAAATATATGTTACCCATTAACTATTATAGAAAATTTGAAATCCCTAACAGCCAATAATTTTTCCTAATTAGTACTTTACTTTATTAATTTTGATGGAAGCTTTCAATAAATTAGGAATAAGAGTGAGGGGGAAGTCTATAGCCACTTCTAATGAGTTGCTAATTATAATAACTAGTATTAACCCACGTGCGATGCACGACGGAATATTTTTGTCATGCGATTTTACATTGTTAATCGATTAATTAAAATAAAAAACAATATAACTATATAAGATTTAAAATAAAAAATATACTACTGTATAATAAAATTCAATAAATATATTCTCCTCAATTCATTTTACACCTAAAGACATTAAATTAAACATATTTAAAATAGAACTAAGACAAACACAATTATTTGGACAATGATAAAGAGACTATATTAAGTGTTGACATTTTTGAAAAATATGTTTAAAACAATCCTTCATATTTCTCTACTAAAAATAATATACGTGTAAAGTTGAAGATAAATACTATGTATGTTTGAGTTAAGGATGTTACAATTCTCCCTCTCTAAGAACTGTAAGAAATATTGGGATAAAATTCTGGAACCATATACACGCGGTACTCTAACTCTTGT
>NC_062969.1:12699493-12786515 GCF_023119035.1 Salvia hispanica | reverse complement strand
GCAGCCTACGTTCGGCTGCGACCATGCTGATCTTGCCCCATTCTACCTCCTGTAACATATGATCATCAATTTCTTTTTCATCTATTCATTTCATAAAATCTAAATAACACTATGAAGTTAACACTTCTAATCATTTGAATGGTAAAAAACAATATACAGGTATTAATGATAGAAAACTTTTGATGCAATTTTTTAATTATTAGTATTAGGTTTTAGTTATTAAAATTGGTCAGAAAAAGAGAAAAGATCAATGGAAATATATGTTCCCTCCAAATTAGGGATGGAAGGTCTCATAGTTCACTTTTCTAATTTGAATTGTCACAAAACTTTTCTTTTCTAAAACCCGGAGTATTTAATATTTGTATAAAAATGAAATAATACGTGGAACAAATTAAATAAATAAGCGCTTGAACAGAGTACTGTCAAAATCATTATTTTTTTATGTGTGAAAAATAGAAGGGAATTTTTTGATAAAATCAAGGGAATATTAAATATGGATTGTCTAAACATATAATTTCGTTGACCTATTTATTATCTGTGGTTCTGTCTCTACATGGAACAATATTATATTATAACTATTCCGAACATAAATATGTTTACAATGCATCGAAGAACTAGGCTTCATTAATATGTAGAGCAGAAGATATGTAAGGCCAATTTCTAAGTAATTTCACTATGGCAAGCCCAAATCTAGTGATAATTACTTGAATCTTGGGGAATGTGGATTCATTGCAGCATGGTTAGTAGATCATGTGTATTTATTCAAGTCAACTACTACTATTAAATGTTTGAATCATGAATCTTCAAAATCTCAAACAAATCAAATGAGCATAACTTTACATGGTTTACCGCAATATGTAATCTACTCATCTCATCTCTACAAGAAAAGAATAAAACGATCCTTCTCAAAAAGAAGTTTCATTTTACCACATTTTTTTATTCTTTTTATTTATAGAAATTTCACCTCTTCTTTTATTTTACATGGTCTTTATAAATGAAGGTAAAACTTTCTAGATTAACTTAGAAAGTACCAAGAAAAGAAAGTTAATCTATTCAAGATTAAAAAGAAACATGGAGTATATACTTATGAAAAGAAGAAACTTAATTTCTTGAAAGATATCCAACCTAAGAATTCAAGACCTTAAGTTGTACTAGTAGCAATTTAAGAAAACTACAAAAAATGATGAAACACAATTTTTTTAAAAAAGAAACACTTAAGTAGTCATAGCTCTCAATGCAACCAAAGTCCAAAGCATGCAGCCTAATCAAAGATTTGGTAATTAAATACTTGAAAAAGAGAGAGATGATACCTTGCTAGCAATTCTTCTGCCATGAAAAACCGAACCCTTTGGAAAATTCCCTTTGTAAGAAGGCTGAGAATGGACGTAGATGGAATACAAGCCTTGATGCCCTCTAAAGAAGAGCTCCCACAGCGGCGCCAGCGGCAGGTCCCCCTTCGCCAGGAACATGAACGCCACCTTCGCCGTCCGCCTGAACGGAAACTCCTCGATCTTCGGCTTCATCGACGCCCGCCACAGGAGCTCCGTGTCCGTCATGTCGTGCGTCGCGTTGTCTTCGACTCTGAGGAAGTCCCTCAGCCCCGCCCGCGGCTGCATGCGCGGGGGAGGGCGGTGCAGAGGCGGGGGTGGGGGAGTTGGGGTGGAGGAGGTTTCTTGGATGGTGGAGGAGAATTGGGAGAATTGGAGGCTTGGGGGGAGGTAGAAGGTGAGGGTGAGGCCGACGACGAGGCCGGACCCGAAGAAGAGGAAGTAGAGGACCATGTTGTGGAGGAGGCTGTGGGAGTGGAGTTTGGTGTATTGGGTTGGGTCTTGTTCATTTTGGGGTGCTTGTTGTTGTTGTTTCTTCATTTTTGTGAAGTGGTGGTGGTTTAGAGGGCTGGGAATGTGTGTATTTGGAGGGAGTGTTGTTGAGGTGAGGGAGAAGAAGCTTGAGGGTGCAATCCTTGGAGATTCCAAAGTTCAAGCCTTCTAACAAACATGAGATACAAGGGTCATTATGGGAAGAGACCTCATTAATTACCTGCACAATTGGATTATACAAATCCAAGTTTGCCATTTTAAATGCTGTGTCAATGTGTATTAACTACAAAAGGGAATATAGACACACATGTAACAAAAAGGAAATATTGGGTCAGTTTTGCTAGGAAGATAGATAAGACAAAACATGATCATAAGAACACACATTTTAGATCATTTCATATCAGATTGCTCTAGTATCGAGAATGTTGAAATGAGAATTCTTATTTTAATTGAGAATGGGGAATTTGTTTTATTCTTCGACGACGAGTATATTGATATTATACGTTTAGGGCAGTGTTCTTATATTCTCTAGTTTTCATCAAGATTAACCTCTATTGCATGCATATGTATTATACTCGAGATCCTATTTTCTTTTGTTAAAAAGGCAGAAATTAAGAAAACCCTTGTCATTCCCAATCGAGGAATTAAAGGTCTCTTAAACATTTAATTTGCCAAAATGTATTCATATGTATACCTTAATAACAATAGTGGCAATTAAGAACAATGGATGGAAAGGAAAAGGAAAAGGAAAAAAAAAGATGACCTGATGATCATATTGGTGGCGTGGTAATGTAGCGTCAAAGGTTGCACGGCTGTGTTTCATTTTCTTGAAGAATTCTTGAAAGTAAGAAAATATTTCTCAAGAATGATGAGAGAGAGTGAGACAGAGAGAGAGGGGGAGTGAGAAAATAGAATTGGGGGTAGGGTGGGTGCCATGTGGATTAATTTTAACTGCAAAACAATTGGTCGCCCTCCTTAATTTTTGGTTATGCATAAAACCAATGAGGTGATGATGAAGCATAATAGTATAATATCAACTTTTACATCAACTTCTAAAGTTATAGTGATGTCAATTAAACTAACCCGTTTGGACTTGGGCAACCTTATCAAATTATCGGATCATTTAGATTTGAGATTTTTTTAATTATAAAATTTCAACTCTAATCCTATTAAATTAGTGAACTATTCGGCCAATCCACATATTTTGGATTGCATTTTCATGCATTCCACGGCTTGACAATTAGATACACAAACCGGGGATGCATTATATTGCTAACTATTTAAATTGCTAACTTTGCTAACTCATCAATATAGTGTATTAAAAATGTCAACACGGTGACATCAAAATGTCAACACATAATATCAACACATTATATTGAAGTTCAACAAAATTATGTGTTGAAATTTTTAATACACTGCGTTGATGAGTTAGCAAGTTAGCAACCTAAGAAAGTTAGCAATTGATCACAACCCCACGAACCAAAAGATTATTTGTTCATTATGTTCTAGATAAGCTAGCTCCACTCGTATATTTTCAGGTCAAACTCGAATTGTAATTATCGAACTTTTTGTTTATGTTCAATTTACTTGTCTTCATTAATTAAATTCAGAAATGAACTGTCCTTTCTTTTCTTTTCCCCTACCAAAAAATGATTGTATAATACAAGGAGCTCATGAAGCAAAGTATAAAATGAATCCCAGGTAAGAACACTAACCTTAACATTTAATTAATATAGAAATACTACATTTTTTAAACGATGCAAATTGCAAGCATCATGAATTGCATAAATTTTACCAAATTCACAAAACTATCAATTTTGACAGGCTTTCATCTGTAAGGAGTTACAAACCACTGAGAGGCCAGAGTAATCAACGTAGATCAATTTTACAAACACTAAGCTACCCAATCAAACAATTTCTTAGGCAATGGTAATTCAATTTTTACAAACATTTAGCTAGTCAAATCCCCACACAGCACAATGTACATCAATGATATTCATAAATTAGTATTATATCAAACACCACTAAAGGCCAGCGTAATCAACGTAGATCAATGACATCAAATTTCAGATCAGGATTCATATAAACATCTGTACATTGTCTGTATATCGGGCTACCATCGGACGGAGGATCGTGGGAATGGAAACCCCGCCGTGGGCAATGCCTGATGGTGGTCATGCCACCTGAAGTCAACCGGAAAATGCCATGCTTCCTGAACAATGAAACATTTATATGCATTCGCAAAAACAAGCTTTCACTATCAGTTCATCCTAATGAAAAAACAACAGGATACAGTGAAATTCAATAAGAGAGAACCTTGAAGTGTCTCTTGGTGCCATGACAATGGCAATGGCTTCTGGCAACATGATCTGTACAAGCGTTCATTCAAGAAAAAGGGAAAAATGATGATCAGGCATCCTACATTTCAATCACATTAATACCATACTCCCTCATTCCCATAACTATATTGGCTATTCTTTAGGGCAACGGTATTTAGGAGTGTTGACGTATAGTATAAGGGTGTGTGTAGTAATGAATTACTCCCTCCATCCCATAATAGATGGCATACTTGGGCAATGGCACGGGATTTTAGGAAACGTTGTTTTGTGTGTTGAGTGGTGAGAGAAAATAGTATATTTATATTAACGTGAGAGAGAACTTTTTCCAAAAAAGGAAATATGACATCCTTTGTAGGACAAACTAAAAAGAAGTGTGACATCTATTATGGGGCGGAGGGAGTACTATTTAAGGTTATGTGAGTAATAAATGTGTTCCAAAAAAGAAACAGGCCAAGCTATACGGACCCAAAAGAAAAACAGGTCAATATACATGGGATGGAGGGAGTAATTTTTGAGACTGATGCATGCTAGTAAAGGCACCCTGGAGGATGCAATGCATTAACTTATTTTTATTAAATAATTATTGTTCTTTTTTTGGTCTCTTAATATACAATTCCAGTCTCTTATAAATCTGAAACAAACTGATCTCTTAAAATATCTAGGATTTTAAGCACAAAAGCAACCCAGTATCACACTACCCTCTGCCACAGAAAACAAGTTCTAACCAATTGCCAGCTAACACTGATGAGGGTTACCAGTTATGGGGTATAAGAGAGCTCCTACCTGATAAGAGTAGTGTGTATGTACATCAATTGATGACATGAAACAAGATTGAGTAGGATGTGTCTGCAAAACAATAAGCAGCTTTCAGTATATTAATCCGCAAGACCACAACATGTTTTGAATGACCAAAATACTTTTGGCTGAGAAGTCATAGTATGACCACAAGGCTGACCAAGAAACTAGTTTTTTTTCTTCTGTAAATGATCAGAGCATAAGAAAATAGCATAATATGATATCATTTCTTTCTGTCTGAGAGATAGTAAATTTTACTCACTCCGTCCCCCATTTTTAGTCCACTTTGTGTTGGGCACGGACACGGCATGGGTTTTAAGAAATGTAAAGAAAAGTAAGTAAAAAAAGTTAGTGGAATGTGGGTCCCATTTTTATATATTAGTTGTATAATAAAATGTGAGTGGTATGAGTTAGTGGAATGGAGGACGGACGGAGTACTTATGATAGGAAATTCAGAGCTTAGGAATCTGACAGGCATGAGAAGGACAGTCATATGTTTAACTATGTGAATAGGTGAACATTACAAAACACGAAAAAGATAGCACACGAAAAAGTTGGCCATTGGAGTTGTAAAAGCTGATATCAGATAGTTCATCCATAACAAAATAAAGTAACCATTCTGGGTTGTAACCATTGGCATTATCTGGCGCATTTCCTAATGCAAAGAAGGCACTTAAACCATTGGAATTGTTTAGACTCTTTCACTGTATGGCTTCCATGAAAACTCAAATTTCGTTAAAATCTCAATTATGGTTCCATGCTGCCCCAGAAAATAATGAAGTTCAGCATTCCACAAAGCGAATATTAGTCTTGAGCGTGACTGACTTTGACATATTTTGCACTCTAAATAGCCTTATTCAACAAAACTAAGTCACCACATGTGTCCTCTATGTAGCCCAATATATAAAATGGATTTACACTCTCCATGTCCAGAGACTACATGAAAGTTCAAATTATTTTGTACAAATCTTACAAGTAGGCTATGAAGCCATAAAGCAGTGTCGGAAAAAAAATACTGTATAACTAAATCTTAATATCACACATCACAAGAGCTATCAATGTATCTAGTTAGTATTTAAGAAAAGTAGTAGTATTAGAATGATGAAAAATGATTAGTTGCACATGTACACAAACAAACAAGAGAGTTTAATCAGTTATATACAGCATCCACAGAACAATTTTTGAAGGGTAAAAAGGTATCCTTCAAACCCTTTCTGGCACCATTTTAAAAAGCTATCTCTAAGTGTCCGGACCTAGAGGAGCAAGGCACTTAGGCCCCTTCTAAACTAGGATCCAGGGACATCAAAAATATATACTGAACCTTAAAATAACCAAGTAGTGAAGATGACTAACTTGAGGCCCCTCAGAAAGCACAAACAAAGGTAACTTACATGAATCCATCCAAGGGGAAAAAGAGACTGCTTGTCCTGCACTTCAAATATTTCCTCCTCATTTGTGGTCTGACACTGGTTGAGAGAAAAGTGATTTAATATCAAACTAGCTTACAATAATTTTGTGCATATATAAGTAGCACTCTGGCTTACCATATCTGAAGTTGATTCTTGCTTTGGAATAATAAGAGCAGTAATGTAAAATTTCCTGTTTTTCTGTGGTTATTTCCAAAAATTATTTTGTTCAGAAATAGAATAGGGAAACACATGATTACAAAAAAAATCAAGGGAAGAGCTAGAAGAAAGTACTACTTACGAGGGAACCTGCAAGGACACCACATGTTTCTAAGTTCTTATTGGTGTTTGACTTTGCTAGCTTCATAAAACTGTTCATCAGTTCAGTTGGCTGATACAAGAATAAGCACAATGATCAATTTTGAAGTTCTGAAAGCTCATTAACCATACAGATGCTTATAAAGATAAAGTAATTCAAAGAGGAATTAGATAGCTGTTGAGAATAATACAATGAAAGAGCTGAAAAAGCTTACTATGTGCAACTGTAGGGGATCCTCGGAACATACTAAAGCATCATCAGAAACATTTACCAACCCACTTTCTGTTGGAGTCTCTGGCGTTGAGGCTGGAATCAAATCCTGTACCTCTGCTAGAACAGGTGGGGGAGAAGGTTGTCTAATTACCTCACTTTGTGAAGCACTTTCATCTTCAAAAGATATGAGGGAAATAGATTCTTCAATCTGTTGGTTATCAGTTTTTGGTGGAACTACAGATTCGAAGCTTGATTTATCTTGTTCTGAGCTTTCCTCTTTCATCACAATCCCATCCTCAGTAGAATTCTGAGTGCTATTAACCCTATATGGACACAAAACTCATGTAGCATCACATAACCATTAACCATTTAAAAGAACATCAGAAGCATCACTTATAGTATGTAGGTTTTTTACAACCGTGTACTATGTTCACAGAGTACACACTGTTAGAAAATAAAAAAACTTCAAATTCCAAATATAAGTAGTGATTTACTTGAGGCCTAAAAAGAAACACAAAGAATAATAGCATTAGTGTACCCTGGGATCTGTATAGGAGTGAAGTCTAAATTACTTGGATACTGAACCTGCACATACAAAATCAAATCAAATAAATGTTCACTTAATGAAATGGAAAAGACAGAAAGCAATTGTTACACTACCTTATAGTGAGTTGGACCCTGCCACTGCCCACGAAGCCCATTTGGGCCCAAAATAGAATGTTTTGAAAGAGTTTCCTCCTTTGCACGCGGAATGCTCAATGTTCTACGAGAAACACACAAAACATAGATAAAAAAAGAGGCAAAAATATTCAAACATAATCCAGCACAACAATAATGTTAGTCTTCACAGAAACGAGATCAAATAGGTCAGGATGGCAATAAAGTTACACAATTATTTTACTAGATTGACAAATGAAGAAGCATATCTCAATTCTTTTTCATTTAACAAAAGTTTAAGCTGGTAGACATATCACTTGAAATTTGAGGAGTTCATTGTGAATTTATATTTTTTTACACACATCACTTTACCTATTCAGTGAAATTGAAACAATTGTAATTTAATTGCAATTTAATAAATATATACGCACAACCATAATCAACTTATGCACTGATTATTCTCTATAAAGCATTTCTTTCAATTACTTAGAATCACTTAACTAGCACAAAAACTTTCAAGAAGAAGAAGAAAATGAAATACAAACAAGTGCGCTGGTTGCAATAAATCGATTTGACTTATCTAATGATATCATTAGTCGAAAAGAACTGGCTCGCCATACGGCAGTTAAAAATCTGGGTTCCAAACCCATATTTGTCATCATATATGGGTTTTGATCTGGGTATTGACCCTGCCAACGGTGACACGGTCTAATGCAAGACTCCTCCCTTCACTATTTATATTGAACGCAGAAAAGATACGAAAGAGTTCTAAATCCCAATTTTTTAGCGGACATGTGTTAGTCTATATTGAATGCAGCAAACACTCAACATATCTAGTCTTATGAATCATGTTTTGCTAGATGAGATATGTCTTATTAATTTGACTAAATTGTAAAGAAGATTTTAGAATAGAACACTTATTCTCAGTATCACTAACCAGTGGAAGCATTTATTGTTCTAGTAAAATAGGTTTAAGATTTCAGAAATATCTTTGATTATTGAATTTGATGTCACACACAATAATTTGAAGCCTCGATGCCAGTCATAACTCATAACCTGAAAACATGCATAAATACATGGCCAAAATGGAAGCATAAGAAGAGGGTGGAATGATGGCGAAAATATGCATTTTTCTGTTCACATAAAAAAAAGTTATACCAGATAGCAACTTACGCTCTTTGGAGATGTTCTCTAGTTGGTTTGCTAAGTGAGAATGCTTGGGGAACTTGATATCCATATTGATTAGTAACAGGCTGCAAAACAGTGAAAAGGTACTTTTTCTTATTTGATACATAAATTAATATGAAGAATTAAATATATAAATCATAAAACAAAGATCACAACACTAGTCCAATTATTGCTAACAAATAAAATATCCCATATCAACCGACTCTCTATGACAGTTATACCTGTTTTCTACTAAAATCATTCACATTTCGTCTAACAAGAGGCCATTCAACTGAGGGTTCCAAAGTTTGACTTTGCTGAGATTTCTGCTGTTTATGAAGTTGATAAATTTGTTTATAGTGCAACTCCTCAAGTTTTTCTGAAACAGCTGGTTTCAATTCCTCAAGCTCAGTCATTGCAGCATTCAATTTCTGAAAAAGCAGATTAACACAAAAGAAGGATTTAACCCAATAACAAAATCTACCAAGACTCTTGCTAGCTATACCAGCAGGACCAGCACCAGTAATAATAATAATAATAAGGAGATGAACAATTGTTGTCAATCGTTACCCTTTTGAGATTGAGTTTACTGCTCTGTAGAGATGTTCTATACTCTTTATGGCAAGGTATCGTCTCAGTCACCAAACTAAACAAAAGACAACAAGCAGCTTTCACAAAACTGAGTTTTTCATATTTCATGCTACATGACATATATATTTTGGAATACTGTAACTAAATCAAACAATGAATTTGAATACATCATTGTTTCTCACCTTGAAAATCTAAGGAGCATAACATAGAGGTCAATAATATTCTTTTCTTCACGAAATATGTCAGCCTACATAGGAAAAAAGTGTGATAAAGTACTCAATATGGAGGGAAATAAAAATATACAAATGACCGAAAGAGAGATCAAATAAATTATGTGAATCAAAGCATAACCATGAAATGTGTACTTCCAGATAAATGAACAAAGGATCAGATATTCCTATTAAACAAAGATAATCTGACAAGATTTTCTGGATATGATCAGATGCGAGTTATTATAGTAGTGACTGTTGTCTATAATGTAATGTAAGCAAAGAAAATCACATGAAGCAAAAAAAGCACATGTTAGAGCTCAATCACAGTTTCAGAACAACAATTAGTTGTCACATTATCTAGAAGCAGAAAGTTAAAGATCAACACAGTAGTAGAACAGTAATCTAAGTCAGGTAAAAACTTTTCTACCATTAAAATCAAACAAACAACAACAGTTTCTTATGCATAATCATATTATAGACGATTAGTTTTAGATGTCTAGATGAATGCATAAAGGTTGATTACAGATAAGCTAAAGGTTAGATATTCCAATTTTTAATCTGAAAGCAACATTTGAATGTGTGAAGTTCCAAAGTAGTTCAAGCAGGAAATTGACGAGTTTATTATTTGAAGAGGTTCCTAACATCTAAATGTGGTATATAATGACCTACAGGTACCCAAACTTATTAGACTTACTATGATTTAGTGATCATATCCCCAGGAAGGTCAAAAAAGTACATACAATATCAGCAGAGATTCCCATTGCTTTGACCAAAAATTGGTGCTAAAAAGGATGAGGGTAATCTAGTTTTCAAAAACATTGACACATGCTTGCCGTATTCCTAAAACCACCTCTTTACGTAAAAAAATCATGGCACTATGCACATACTGATACTAGGCATCAGAAGATCTTCATTTTCTTCATGATGGTATATGAACATATATACATTCAAAGCGTGAGAGAGTAGAATTGGAATCAGAAGTCATAAACGAATATGTAACTAATGCCACTGAGACTCAACGTAGTGCCCCCACACGAACCAAGGTAATAACATCAATTACGTGTAGAAGAAACTCCATAGGCACAAAATGTGAAATGCCCCGTAGTTCAATAAACATACGAGAAGTCGAAGTTGTGATACAGCTTTTCATTCCACGAAATTAAAAACAGGAAGACAGAAATATCGACAGAACAGAAGAAAATTGAGAAATTCGAAGAGAAAATAGCTCCAATTGTAGGTATTCACCTGCTTGAGAATATTATCGGCAATTCTGTGGTAATAGCGTAGAGAAATTCGATTGTCTACATCGATCTTCTTGGTAACGGCGGCGATGTTGAATCCACCTCCAGATGAAGATCGAGTTATCATCTTTAATCAACTCTTCTCTCGCTGTGAAAGTTGATTGATAGGCGACTTTTGGTTTGGAAGGACGGAGGGCGAAGAACAGTCAGATGTGGAAAGTCCGAGGGTTCTAAACGACGCCGTCGAGCGCCCTTAGGCGCATAAAGGCTAAATGAGAAAGAGAGTAGTCATCTACACTACACAACTAAAATAATCCATTCTCCTACCACAAGAAGCATATGGAGTAATTATTTAATTTAAGTTATATCATATCCTCATATCCCCTTTATCTGCCATTTAAAAAAATTATTTTAACTTACTATTCCCTCCATCTCGGATTAGGAGTTCTATTTAGTTATGGTACGAATTTTAAGAAATGTAAAAGAAAAGTGAGTTGAGTAATTTAGTGCAATATAGTTCTCATTTATATAAATTATTAGTTTTATAATAAAACGTGAGTGAATAAGTTAGTAGAACATAAGATCTACTTACCATTTATAGTAAAAATGAAATTAGACTCTTATTGTAGGACGAACTGAAATGGCAAAATAAAACTCTTAGGCCATATTTGGTTGCCAGGATTTTGTCTGGGAAAGTGATCTGATTCCTTAAATTTTAAATTTCGGTGTTTGTTTTAGTTTTTAATCAAACTGGGAAAGTAATCATAATCCGAGAACAAGGAAAGTTAGTACAATTTTTTAGGATTCTGAATCCTATCTTTTCTTAGTTATTCTTTTTCCCAGTTTTAGGATTCTTACATATATAATGCAATATAGTATAGTTATTATTATTATTATTATTATTATTAATATTTAGAATGTTTTAAAAATAATTTAAAATATAAATCATACTACTTAATTTTAGAAAATAAATAACTATGATTAAAATTATCATAATTATAACTTATTTTATAATAATTCATAATAATAATTAATAATTTATAAAATAATTAAAATATAATTATATAATATAAATCGTATGATAAATAATAATTATTATTTTCATAAATTAATAATTAATCAATAAAGTTATAGTGTAATTTTCATTTATTAAATTTATTCACTTGTAACATCCTTAAATATTATAATTAGTAATAATAATAATAATAATAATAATAATAATAATAATAATAATAATAATAATAATTTTATTATTATTATAAATGAGTATAATATTTTAAACTATAATTATATGTATTATTTTATATTATGATAGATAATTCATATTTAAACTATCCATTATAATAATAAATATAATAATATAATTATTATTATTTGTAATTAATAGTTTATTAAGAATTTTATATTATTATTATTTTTTATTTATAAAAAATAATAAGTATACTTTTAGTTTGATGTTTAAATTAAATATAAATTTAAAATCTTGATATTTTTCAAACACAGGAAAGTAAAGTTACTAGAAATCATATTCCCGTGATTCATTTTCCCAGGAATCATTTTCCTTGCTAACTTTACTTTCCCGTCAACCAAACATGGCCTTATTGTGTACGGAGAGCATATATTTTATGAATTAATTTAATTTTATAAAAAAATTAAATAAAAACATTAGTAATATATGAATTTTGCATATCAAAAATAAATTTAAAAAAGTAATTCAAATTTTAAAACACAAATATTCTAAATTGACAAAATAAATCTTTCAATCGCTGATCATCTGCTAGCGATTTTGGAATGTTTATGAGTTAAAATTATAACATGTTCTTTTAAATAAATAGGCATAGCTGAGCCAGAATTTCTAAAGTCATCTAAATTCATACTCCAAAAGTGAGTTTTGGTGTATAAATCTTCTCTAACTATACACCAAACTTAAACTCATTTTTAGTGTTTTTTGTGAAATAACACCAAATATGGTGTTACTGCAAAAATTTTATGAGATAAAAATTTAAAAATTTTGAATTTGGTGTAAATGATTGAAGTAAAACTACTTTTTGGTGTAACGGATACTCAAAAATGAGTTTGAGTTTGGTGTAAATGGTTGTTAGACCATCTCCAACCATTATACTAAACTCAAACCTATTTTAGTGTAAATATCATACTAAATATTGATTTTGCTCCAACCATTTACACTAAACTCAAACCAAAAAGAATATTTTTCACTCACTTACTTTTTATACTTTTGCAATCATATCTATATATTTTTATCTAAATTGCACACTAACTCCGTAGCAATTTGTCAATAACTTTGATTAAATTAAATTATATTAAATAACATATAGACTTATTAATTAATACGACTATATATAAAATTTATTATTTATTACATATATATAATATAATTAAAAAACGTGTAATTTTAATTATTAATCTTTCTGTTTTTTTTCGTATTTAGCTTATTAATTAATATAACTTTTAAGTTTATTGTATCTTCTTAATCTTATTTTATTTAGGTCACGTATCTTTTTATGCATATTTTTATTTTGATTAGGTTGTGTCTTTATATTTTTATTCTTAATCATATTTTAGATTTTTAGCCTTTGCTTTTGAATTAATTTTTATTAAAAAAACGTGTATAAAGAAATGAGTCAGCCCACTAATCAATAATTAAATAACATTAATAGAATTATTTAGGTTTTTTTTTTTTTATCTTCTTCTCCAACCCGCCTCTGCGTGTTTTATTGAACTACTGTAAGTTTTTTCCATTCCTTTTCTTCTTGCATTTTCATTTTTCTACCTTTCCTTGTTCGTTTGATAAATATAAAATGATTTGAACTTGAATGCAATAAATCAAAATCTAAAAATGTTTTTGGTATAGTTTTAGAGTAAACCTAAAGATAGGTATTTTTTCATCAAAAATTTATAATAGGATTGATTTTGCATTGGAGGTGTTTTCCTACTGCATTTTAAGTTTTGTAGTACTGTTGGAGATGCTCTTAGACCATCTTCAACTATACTCCAAAGATGAGTTTTGGTGTAGAAATAATCTCCAATCATACACCAAACTTAAACTCATTTTTGGTGTTTTTTTAAAAAAAATGATCATATACGGTGTTACTGTAAAAAATTTGTGAGACAAAAAGTAAAAAATGGTGTAAATTTTGAATTAAGTGTAAATGGTTGGAGTAAAACTATTTCTTAGTGTGACGTATGCTTAAAAAATGAGTTGAAGTTTGGTGTAAATGATTGGTGAAGGTAAAAGACTTGTAAAATTGACATCGGAACACTCTTAAAACAGAAAAAAAAAACACGCACACACTAAAATTCCGATCATCCTTGAACATTTTTTTACAAAATGAAAAAGAAAAACTAAAATCTATCCAAAAAATCATGTTTAGATTCAAAAGATCCCTCTCGAAATCTTAAGTACTTCATTACTCGCTTTGTTTAGTCCCAATTAATATCGTAATTAAAGTTCAGTACTAACTTTGTTCTCATAAGAGCATCGACGGAGACGGCGACGAGGAGTAGAGAGCGGCGGGGCCCGTGTGTTGAAGCCCTTTTTTTTAGAAAAGAATCATGTATTTTTTTTTAAAAATATTTGTACTTTTTTTTTTTTAATGGAATGGATTATTTTTCCCGTATATGTGTCGTAAATTTAATTCCGTATTTTAGTAATTTTAATTCCGTAAATGTAGTATATTTTGAATTATTTTTATTGCGGGCCGGCTATGGCCGGCCTAAATCTTCCGATGTGGCAGGTGGTTTTTTGAGAGTTGCCGACGTGGCAGGGGAGAGAATGGCTGGCCTATGGCTGGCCTATTACCCATTGCGGATGCTCTAATTAAGTTTTAGTCCCGACTCTTGAACTTCAGTAGTAGCATTCCGTGATAAGTTAAGCCTTTGTTGCAACTTGCAGTTGCAGCGGTTCTGTAGGGTTATCTTGCTGCAATGGCTCATCCCGGAGGCCGTAAACTGCTCAACCCAAGGCCCGCTATCGACTATGACGCCATTCTAGCAGAAGCCCTGAGGCGTTTCCCGTGGCGACGTGGACGCCTCAGGCGATCGTGTCGAACTACATTGTTGTGAAGAAGTTCGTAGCTCATGTCAAGCCCCTGATGACGGAGGGCGACCCTGCTATCAGGACTGCCATCATAGGCAAGGGCAGCGCCATGGAATTCTGGAGCTCGCCGGATACTTGCACCGTGACGCAGATGTACGTGGCTGAAGAGTGGTGAGGGTGCTCAGTTCTTGAATGATAGGGCGCTAGAGAGGAAGTGTTTAATGAAGGGGCTGAGTTTTCAGGAGGCGTCGTTTATTTCTGCGATGGAGGCTCAGGTTTCTGAGTTTTCGATGGAGGAGGCGCTGGATCGGTTGCGTTGGGAGATTGTGCAGGTGCAGGAGCGGCATGTGGCGGATATCAAGGCGGATCACGCGCTTACGTCTGCGTATGAGCCGATGGATGAAATGGAGCTGGGCCTGCTTGCTTTTCGCTGTACCGGGAGAATAAGGCTGAGGCGGAGTTGGATCATGATTTGTTGGCTGAAATCAAGGCCACTTATGGTAGTGAGGCGGTGGCTCGGGAGGAGCTGCAGGTTTGGGTTGCAGACAAGGTTGTTCAGCTTGGTGAGGCAGGGGATAGGAAGAAGGCGAACCGTTTTCGTACCTACCTTGAGGTAATGGGTGGGGAAGTATCCGCTCAAATTCGAAATGAGGTTGCAGCAGGTGGTGGCGGGAGAAATCTTCGTCGGGCGAGAGAGGGGCTGGAAGATGCAGGGAAGCAAGAACAAGCCACTGCTGAAGGCGAAGGTGGAAATGGTAGCACTGGCCCCGGCCCTGCTGCTCAACAACCAGAGTGACTGTTGTTTTGTCTAGATACACCTGAACCTCTTGTGGATGATTTGTTTCCAAAAAGGTCACCCCTTCAAATCACTTGGTATGTATTTTTGCTAATATTTTACATGATTATGTGACACATATAGTGGAGGCAATGGACATGAAAACTCTAAATTCTAATTGAAATAGTCATGTTAGATAAAAAGAGGAAGTCTTGGATTTTGATAACCAAGTGTTGTAGCAAAGATTATGTGAAGATTGATTTTGGAATGCCTGAAGTCAAGGTAAAATATGTTTCTGGAATCTTGACTGCAACTGAGACTATTCATATGAGATGTCAAACCATCAGAGTCGAATAGGAGATGACCTCTTCATTTAAGAATGTAAGTTGGTGCTCTTCATTTTGTATGTAAAAGAAATTCATCTTTTTATCTAGCCATTGGAAGAATACAGCTTTCACCTTTTGAAGAACCAAGCGGCCATGTTCTATGCTCATTGTTTAATAACCCCTTATTTTAAGCAACAGATTTTACTGGATGTTTTTGCAACAGACTCTCTTTCTGCCTTTTTTTCCTTCAACCTCTCATTTTCGTACTTTGTAACTTAAATTAGGACCTAATGTCAAGTAAGGACAATGAATCAATATTCTTACCACTCACCTCACCAATTTTTTGGACACATTTTGTGTTACATTTTATGCTATTACTCCACCTGTCCCTTATTAATTGGCATCATATGACTTGATACGGATTCTAAAAAATGTAGTGAAATATGGTGAAAATATGGTGAAAGGGTATTGAGCTTGATACAGTCGTTCATGGTGATTCAATGTAGTGGTGGTTTTAATGGATGAACCGGACCAGACAACTGATTGGTTCGCGGTCCAACCGGTCAGTTTGGTTCGGTTTCTAAAACATTGTCTATCATTTAAAATTTATTTTGCCTCAACACAATTTTAGTAAATTGTTTAATTTTATACACAAAGTAAATAGAAAACATTAGTAAGATGTGAAGTTCACATATAAAAAAATAATAATAAATAAATTTTTATATCGTGAACATCTTAAAAAATGACAAAAATAAATCTTTATAACGTAAACGAAGAAAGTATAACCAATACTAGAGATTCATCGATTGCTACTTGCAGCTAGGGGTGGGTAGGTAAGGTATACCTTACCGAAACCACCATACCGTATACCTTACCTGTAATACCCGCACCAGTATTTTGTTTTCGATATAGTAATGAGGAACTAGAAATGTAACGTCCTCTCTGGTTACGTTGAAATAAATAAGAACTCGTCGCTTTGTGTTTACTTAAGTGTCGATTAGTTGCGAAGTAAAAAGTAGTGAGAGTCGGAACGAACCAAAGCAATTCCATATGTTTTTGATACATAACTAACGAAGAAGAATATGAAGAGTTCTTTTCCTAACTAAGAAAGTTCAACTACTTGCCGAACTACACTTTAGCTTACATAATTAAGTACATGTGAGTTAAGAGTTTAAGAAAAAGGAAATTTGAATGCTAGTACAAAATATACAAGTATGGGCTAAAAGGCTAAGAAACTAAAGTCGGCTCTTTTACTACACTTTGGGCCTCTTTTTTTCGAGCCCAAGTCGCACACCACCGCGACCCTACCCGGTCAGCCCGTTGAGCCAGGGCAGCGAGCCTACTTCTCGGGACAGTTGGGTGGCAGCCAAGTTGTCTCTTTCTCCTGCAAAAGATAAACAAGTGTATTAAATGCAAGGGGAACAAAAGGGAATTTGAGGATGGCAAAGTTGGCTCCCTAATACCCCTTTTCGTGACAATAACTATGTGAGAACAAAAACTCTCAACCCTCAAAAGTACTAAAACAGCCAGCAGCTTACACTTGAGGAAAATGACAGTAATACCTTTGTTAGAGTAGACCAAAAGACTTACCAAAGGAAGCAAAGTCAGTTTGAACTCCTCTGCTCCCAACAGCCCCTGCATTCTCTCGCTTGTACCTGCAAAAAAATCAAACAAAGTGTATTAATGCAAGAGTACTTATGCATAGACAAAACACCAAGTTTAATTAAATAAAAGGAGTGGTGAAGAACCAACAAAAAGGATTGTTGCTGCAATATACCCTTAGTATACCACCAAGTTTCAGTTAAAGTTGCTGCAATGGATCAAGAAAAGAGAGATATGCTGCTGGATAGAAACAAGAGTTTCAGCAGCCTCATTTAAGGCTCACAAGTACACCAATCTGCCTATAAATTTCCCTCCACACCACATTCAACTCCCTTTCACAAACACTTCAAAATTTCAGCACAAACCGAGAGTAGAGGGTGGAACAAGGTGAACGGCAGCAAAGACAGCCATTCCTTCGATTTTTCCAGAGGTAATACACCTCCATCTTCTTTCCCCAATAGCTATACATATCATCATATAGAGGCACCACAACTTAGGAAGCACAATCAAAGTAACACAAGCACACTCTCTGCCCTTGTTTAGAACATCATGCTAGCTCAAGGATGTAGAATTTGCTAGAGAAATCTCATAGCAGTAGTAGCCTTTGAAGAACTTTAACTTATAAATGGAACAAGAGCACAATAGGCTGCCCTCATGCTAATTTTCAGTAGCAAACTATAACCTTTTCAAGATCAATCTCTTTCCAGTAAACTAAAGTATATATCCAAGATCACAACCTCAAATCACAACAATCAAAACGTTTCCAACATTGCTACTGTCCAAGTTTCAAACAAATATACTAAGTAATGAAAGGGGGAAAAAGAACTTAGCTTTAAGGCCGACGGGCTGCGGCAGCGGCGGCGGCGGCGCTGGTCTGCGAAGCGGACCGAGCAGCGTCTGCCTCAGCCAGAGATGTCAGCGACGGCGCTGAGTCGCCGTGAAAGGACGGGAGGCAGCAGCGGCGAGCTGCGATGACGACGATAGAGAATTCGTCGGAGGGAGCCAGGGGAGGGCTGGAGCTTTGACGGGCGTGAGTCGCCAGGGAACGCCGGAGAAAGAGAGAAAGGCGATGCCTTTTTCCTGTCGGCGACTTCGCTGGCGAAGTACGAAACGACGGCGGAACTGGATGGCGCGACGGAGATGCCGAGGACCCCTCCGCGACTCCAACTGAGAGCGATGAAGGAGCACGAACGACGACCCGCCTCACGGAGTGTCTGACCGCGATGGCAGTGCTGCCTCGCTGAGCTCACGACCGGCGGCGACACCGGATGGCGGATGGCGGCGTCGGACAGAGGCGCTGTTTTCCCCAAATCCTCGCGTGACGGCAGCGGCAAGGGCTCGTCGCCGGCCCATAGCTGGCGACTGACGGCGCTGACGGCGAGACAGCGGCGACCCGACGACCGGCGAACGGCGAGGGAGAGGAGCCGTCGATTTCTCTTCCAAGTTGGGGTTTTTGATTTGGGAATTTGAGAAAAGAGAGAGAGAGGCCGATGGCTGTTGAGAGAAGGGAGTAAATTGGGCCTCTTCTTGGGCCTCTATTAATTAAATGCATGGGCTAAGGTTTTATTCTAAAGAATGGACTAATTCTTTAATAAACTAAGAAGTTGGGCTAATAATTAAAATAAAATGGGAGTTGGCTTTAGCCTAATTAAATCGTGAGCCCACCTATGTTGCTCAATCAAATAATTGAGGTTAAGTAATGGTCCGCTAAATTATTTCCACGATGATAAATTTAATTCCCGGACTTTAGTATTAGCGCTCGAATAATTATTTCCGAAATGATGAATAGACCTCGAGTCTATTTCAGTGCTTGAATAAATGGCATAGGAGGTAACATCCCCTAGTTAAGCGAATAATTTTCCCAGTTTAATTAAATCTACTGATTTAATTAATATTCAAGAATTCTAGAACTTTTCTAGAAAAATTTAAGGAAAAGAATAAAAGAGCACGCACTTAGGATGCATTCACGTTTGAGTTCATTTGGCTTCTTAAGCCTAATTAAGTATTATTTCCATGTTACTAAAGGGGCGTCTTCGCGCGTCATCTAAAAATCAAGCTAAGGAGTTTGTTCGGCTAAGGGGATAGCCTTTGAGGTGGGCATTTCTTTCAAAACGTGATTTCAGTATGAAAATGTGAATCTTTGCTCAAGTATGTTGTCATGCCATGTTTTGTTTTATGATTACCTATCTGCTTGGCTATGCCAATTTAGTTAAATCGAATTCGGGTCCCAGTAGGGCCGCAAACCCTACTCGGACTAGTGTACACATGAGGGGACCGTGAGCTAACAAAGGAGTTGGCCGGTCCAGTGACCGTCGTGGAATGTGGCCACATTCCCGGTTCACATCAGTTTCAGATATGGTATATCTATGTTATGTGATTGCGCAATCAAATCTTTACTAAAGGAAAAGTATTTTAGTGACTCGGGTCTTTTAAGTAAAACCCCGTGATCACTCAACTGTGGCATTGACAATTAAAGATAGAACCATTTTTGGCAATGTGCCCACTGAGTATATCAAATACTCAGCCCTGCATGTTATTTTCAAATGTGCAGGTTGAACGTGGACGAGCAGGCGAAAGTGTTGGGACAAGCTTTTCTTTTAAATAAGTAGTTAGGTAGCCCAAAGTAGCATGTCTTCATACGTGCTATTTTGTCTTGGACTCTTCCGCTGCAAATCTAGAATTTTGTGCTAGAAAGCTATGAACTTAGTCTTGATACTCTGAACACGTTTTGACTATGTACCCATATGCCTTTGATACTTTTGTTTTAAGTGATTTCATCCTTTTATTGTTGTCCCTTGATTATTGAGAATCGTTTAGTCGCGAAATAGCTACGCTCACTAGCACTAGGGAGTTGTGGTCGTGACATTACCGTAAATACGGTATGCGAAAAAGTCATACCTTTACCTTACCAAAGTTTTCGGTATACCGAACTTCGGTATACCTTATTTTCGGTATGACAAATTTTCGTACCGATACCGTACTTCATTTTTGGAGCGTACCGAAGTTCGGTATACCTTACTTTTGCGGTATACCTGACTTTCAACATCAATTAAAATAGAAAATTAGAGTTTTTAAAATATTATTTATAATTTATAATTTTAAAAATAAGTTAAATATAATTTATTCATAATTATATTTATATTTCACAATAGATTTTATAATTTAAAAATATATAAAATATATTTTATATATAATTGTGTTTATATTTTTGTGGTATATACCTTAATTTACGGTATATACCTTAATTTACGGTATATACCGAATTTCGGTATGCAGCGGTATACCGCGGTATTTGAAAATTCATACCGTTACCTTACCGGATTCTTTCGGTAAGGTATCATACCATACCGAAAGTCACGGTATACCGAAAATTCGGTATTTTCGATATTTTTTCGGTACGATAAGGCCGGTATTTCGGTATTTCGGTATTTTTCCCCAGCCCTACTTGCAGCTAGTGATATTCGAATATTTGTGAGTTAGGATTATGACATGTTCTTTAAAATAGAAAATGGGTTAATATATGACAATAGCATTGACTTGCTATTATTACTACTAAATGAACAATTTAAGGTCTAGTGCAAATTCAAGCGAGATTTAAAGCTCACGACTCGATTGCAATTATTTCCAAATTTGAGATTATTAAAAATATTTTTATATAAAAATGATAGTACTTCCTCAATTCACAATCAATAATCATTTCATTATTTTTATTTGCCCGAAGGAGCATAGTGCAGTTGGCAATAGAGGGGCAGATCTTGCTGCTTATTCGTGCTGCATAGTCTGGGTTCAAATCTCACTGCTGGCTTATGACTGTCAGTGGGTTAAGGCCTCCCTCTTAACGGACTACTGCGTACCCTGATTTAACCTCCTCACATGATGTCGGACCGGAGTGTGGGGGCCACCAAGGCGACGGAATCGCCTTTTTGCTGCGATAATCATTTTATTTTATTTGTTGGTCAAAATAATCTTCTTTTATTTTTATAATAATAATAATACGAGTATTATTTTTTTCTCTTACTTTTTCCTTTCTCTCCTATTTATCGAGCTTCAACTAGTAATATTACATTGCAATAACTGTTTTTCATCTCCTTCGTTACTACTTTTATTGTCTACTAGCAAAAAGATTACTTGATGCAGTTAAATGGCTTAGCCAGAATTTCTAAAGCAATAAAATTGACATCGGAATTCTCTTAAAAAATAAAAAGAAAAACACTAAAATTCCAATATCCTTAAAACATTTTTTACAAAATGAAAATAAACTAAAATCTATGAAAAAAACCATGTTTAGATTCAAAACAAGCTTTCATATTCCATTCACCTCGTTACTCGCTTAGTTGTAGCGCTTCAGTAGTACTCCCATTACTTAAGTCTTTGTTGCTGTAGCAGTGGTTTTGTGTCTTCAAAAGTTAGGTTTCTTGCTGCAATGGCTCATCCCGGAGGACGTGCTGGGCTCAAGCCGAGGCCCGCTGTCGACTATGACACCATTCTAGCAGAAACGTTAAGGCCGCTAGGCGCTGAGGCGTTTCCGGTGGCGACGTGGACGAGGCAGGCGATCGTATCGAACTTCACTGACAAGCTGCTGACCACGGAGAGTAACCCCGCTATCAGGACCACCATCATAGGCAAGGGCAACGCCATGGAATTCTGGACCACGCCGGAAACTTGCACCGTGGCGCAGATCTTCAAGTTCTGCGTGTGGCTGAAGAATGATGACGGTACTCAGTTCTTGAATGATACTCGAAGGAAGTGGGCCCAACAAGCAGATGGAGGCTCAGGTTTCTCAGTTTCCAAAATAGAAGCTCAATTACTTAGGACGCAACAGAAAGTTGCTTTTTGCATTGCTTAATTTTAGTTGGGACACCAACAATGAAGACGTTTCCTGAAGCAGTTTATTTACAAATACTAGCATCTTGGCTTGTATTAAAAAATGTCCTTAGCCATTTTTTTTGTAGAGTAAGAAGGTGGCTAGGTTGCAACGGGAGATTGTGTTGATGCAGGAGCGTCGTGATCAGGAGCTGGCTGCTTCTGCGTATGAGCCAATGGATGCTATGGAGCTGGGCGCTGCTTGCTTTGCTCTGTACGTGCCAGGGAGAATGAGGATGAGGCGGAGTTGGATGAGGATCTGTTGGCAGACATCAAGGCCGCGTATGGTGGTTAGGCATAAGTTGGAGTTTCTGCGAGAAGGGACGCGGGAGGAGGAGCTGCGGGTTTGGGCTTCTAAAAAGATCGTCCAGCTTACTGAGGCAGGGGATAGGAAGAAGGCGAAGCGTATTCGTACCTACCTGGAGGCAATGGGTGGGGAAGTATCTGCTCCCACAGACCGCTGGAGGCGAAGGTAGAAATGGTGGCACTGCTCCCGGCCCTCAGGACGGCCAGGAGTAAGGTTTGAGGCGAAACCATTGTTTTCATAGACACACTTGAATCTGTTTTGAATGGTTTGCTAATATTTTACTACTATGTCACTATTAAGTTGTGCTCTTCGTTTTGTGTGTAAAAGGAACCGTTTATTTTTGCTAGGTGATGAACTCTTCATTTAAGAATATGTTGTGCTCTTCGTTTTGTATGCAAAAGGAACCGCTTATTTTTGCTAGGTGATAACTCTTCATTTCAGAATATATTGTGCTCTTCGTTTTGTATGTAAAAGGAGCTGCGAATAGGAGATGACCTTTACTAGTAGCTTTTACCTTTTGAGTTACCAAGCAGCCATGTTAAGATTTCAGTATCACATATCCTCCATTATATGTTAAAATAGATGCTAATCATGCTATGCTCATTTCTTAATAACCCCTTATTTGAAGCTATAGATTTGCCGGATGCTTTGCATCATACTAACTTTTTGCCTTTATTTGCTTTCGCCTCTCATTCTCTTAGTTTCTAACTTAAATAAGATCATAGTTCAAGGTAACAAATGAATCTATATTCTTAATCTTGCCGCTCACCTCACCAATTAATTGTAAATTTTGTCTTTTGGAAACAAATTTTGTGTAACAATTTTATACTCCGATGTCATATAACCGATCTGTTGAGATTATCCACCTCATGTGGAAGCAGCCGCTATAGTTGAAAATATTGTGAAGAAAACAAAGGTTGACTAAAATGGTGAATTAGAGCTGCAGCAATTTATTGCAAATCTGCAGCTTTGAAATTCTCTCACATATGTGAAGCTATAGGTCGGTTGTAGAGTAAGCTATAGGAGTGGAAATTTGCAGCTCATTCCTCCTATAAGTAGAGATGCAATTCGTCGATAAAGAGTGTGCAAGAGTTGCAGATTATAGCAACTAGTGAGAGAGGGAGCAAGAGAGAGTTTCAGTGAGTGCATTTTGAGAGAAGAAAAAGTGAGGAAAAATTCCCATCTCCCTTGAAATTGTAGCTCACTCTTCTTGTGTGTATTCCAAGTTATTCAACTTGAGATTTGTGTTTCCCCTATAGAGTGTAGGGAGAATTTTGTAAGCCTACTGTATACATAGTGGAAGATTTAGACTTCGGTCTCGTGGTTTTTCCCGATTTGGGTTTTCCACGTAAAATTCTCGTCTCACGTTTTTATTCTGCACCAAATTTGTTTTCTTGGTTTGGTCCCATTATTTAATCCAGCAAGAGGGAAAAGAATTATCCTGGTTCCGCTGCGCAAGTATCATCTTATTTTTGATACTCTTTGATAATTATCACCACTTTTCCCAACAAGTGGTATCAGAGCCACTATCGTGGTTTTGAGGAGGATTAAAAATGGAGGAATCGTCTTCGCTTGGTGGCATGTTCAAATTGAGCGGAACGAATTACTCAATTTGGAAGCCAAGCATGTTGGATCTTCTCTACTGTAAGGATCTCTATTTGTCCTTACATGGAGACGATGCCAAACCAAAGGATATGAGTGATGATGACTGGATCATCATGCACAGAAAAACTGTTGGTTACATCCGGCGCTTCCACGAACACAATATCTTCCATCATTTCGCCAATGAGGAAAAGGCTGATGTTTTTTGGAAGAAAATGGAAGCTATGTTCGAGAGGAAAAATGCCTTGAACAAAGCATCCATCATCAGAAAAATCGTTCGATTGCGATATGTGGAGAGTGCCAACATGACGGAGCACCTCAATGCATATCAGGGTCTTATCAACCAATCCAACAATATGAAGATTTCTCTTGATGATGAAGTGATAGCTTTATTGCTACTCAGTTCGTTGCCGGATAGTTGGGACACTCTTGTAGTGTCAATCAGCAACACGGCTCCAGGGGGAGCACTGACCTTGCAGATGGTCAAATATTGTCTTCTTAACGAAGAATCCAGAAGAAGGGAGCAAGATCATTCTTCTGAGACAAAGGCGATGGTTGCTGAAAATAGTGATCGAGGGAGAAGTAAAAATAGAAACTCTCAAAACATGAGAGACAAATCCAGGGGGAAGTCTAAACACAAAAAGGACTTCAAATGCCATTATTGCGGTGGGCCAAACCACTACGAGAGAGACTGCAGAAAGAAGAAAAGAGATCAAACGCGAGGAAATAATGAAAATGCTGAGAAGGACACAGCGGCAGTTGCAACTGATGGCGATGTCGTCGTAGTTTGCGATGATGCCTGTGTGAGTTTGTCATGCCAACAAACGGACTGGATCATTGATTCGGGTGCATCATATCACATCACCCCATACCGTGATATGTTTGCATCCTACACCGGTGGCAGCTTTGGCAAAGTCAGAATGGCCAACCACGGCGTGACAGAAGTTGCTGGTATAGGAGACATTCATCTGCTCACTGACACGGGATGTAAGCTCATTCTGAGAGATGTTCGACATGTTCCTGATATCAGACTCGACATTATTTCCACCGGCAAGCTCGACGACGATGGTTACATCAACCATTTCGGCGAAGGAAAATGGAAGTTGATAAAGGGCTCCCTCATTGCAGCAAAAGGTAGAAAGCAAAATTCGCTCTACTTGATGCATGCAACGTTGTCCAATGGAGAGATGAATGCAGTCGTCAAAAATTCCTCCATTGAGATATGGCATAAGAGGCTTGGACATCTGAGCCAGAAAGGTCTGGAGTCTTGGCTAGAAGAAGCCTCATCCCTGAGGTAAAAGGAATGCATTTGGAAACCTGTGTTGATTGTTTGGCCGGAAAACAACACAGAGTCGCATTCAAGAGCTTCTCTCCCTCAAGAAGAGCTCAACCTCTTGATTTGGTGCACACAGATTTGTGCTACATGAAAGACAGAACTCTTGGTGGCGCATTATATTTCGTCACTTTCATTGACGATTTTTCGAGAAAAGTCTGGAGTTTTGCTTTGAAAACCAAAGACCAAACCTTGGAGGTCTTTAAGCATTTTCAAGCAAAAGTCGAGCGGCAGACGGGAAGGAAACTGAAGTGTGTTCGTGCAGACAATGGCGGCGAGTACCAAGGCCCATTTGAGCTGCACTGCAAGAACCATGGTATCAAGCTTGAGAAAAGTGTCCCAAAGACTCCTCAACACAACGGAGTGGCAGAGAGGATGAACAGAATGATTTGTGAGAGAATCAAATGCATGTTGTCGCATTCCAAACTGCCCAAATCCTTTTGGGGTGAAGTTATGAGGACTGCAGTTGACTTGATCAACCTTTCTCCATCAACTCCTCTGGGCGGTGACGTTCCAGACCGAGTTTGGTCCGGAAAAGACGTGTCTTACAAACACTTGAGAGTGTTTGGCTGCAGGGCGTTCGTGCACATTCCAAAAGATGAGAGATCCAAGCTTGATGACAAAACCAAACCATGTATCTTCTTGGGATACGCCCATGAAGAGTTTGGTTATAGATTATGGGACCCGGTTAGCATGAAGGTCATCAGAAGGAGAGATGTCGTATTCCTTGAAGATCAAGTTCTGATGATGCGAAAGAAAAGCCTGAATCTAATTCAGAAGTTCCTGTCAACTTAGATCCAGTACCTTTGCCGGCGGTTCAAGATCACGGGGGAGATATCCAACCGGAGCAAGGCGATCCGGTTGATGATGGAGCAGGTGACGAGGAGATTCCACCTGCACAAAATGAAGTCCCTCCAGTCAGAAGGTCAGTCAGAGAGAGACAACCTTCTACCAGATATAGCCCACATGAGTATGTAATGCTCACTGATGGAAGAGAGCCACAGAGTTTTGCTGAAGCCATGGCGCATGACCAAAAGGAAAAGTGGTTAGAGGCCATGAAGGAGGAGATGAACTCCTTACTCCAAAATCACACCTATGACTTGGTGAAGTTGCCAGCCGGCAAGAGGCCATTGAAAAATAAGTGGGTCTACAAATTGAAGGCTGAGGAGCATAGCTCACAACCAAGGTACAAGGCCAGACTGGTTGTGAAAGGTTTCAGCCAACGGAAAGGTGTGGATTTTGATGATATTTTCTCACCAGTGGTGAAGATGTCTTCAATCAGAGTCGTGCTCGCGATTGCTGCCAGCTCAGACCTGGAGATCGAGCAACTTGATGTGAAGACGGCGTTTCTGCATGGAGATTTGGATAAAGAAATCTACATGGTCCAACCTGAAGGGTTCCAAGTCAAAGGAAAAGAGAACCTTGTGTGCAGGTTGAGGAAGAGCTTGTACGGCCTAAAACAAGCTCCTAGACTATGGTACATGAAGTTTGAGTCCTTCATGACGACCCATGGCTACAACAGGACCACCTCAGATCACTGTGTTTTCTTCAAGAAGTTCGCAGGAGGTGATTTTATCATACTGTTGGTCTACGTTGACGACATGCTGATTGTAGGCCATGATGCCAACAAAATTGTTGAGCTGAAGAAAGAGCTTAGCGAGTCTTTTACGATGAAAGACTTGGGCGTGGCTAAGCAGATCCTTGGAATGAAGATCGCCAGGGATATAAAGAGCAAGAAGCTCTGGTTATCTCAAGAACAATACATTGAGAAAGTTCTTGAAAGATTCAGTATGAGCAAGTCGAAGCCGGTCACCACTCCACTTGCGGGTCATATGAAGCTCAGCTCTGCGCAATGCCCGACAAGTGAGACAGAAAAGGAAGAGCTGCGGAAGGTGCCATATGCTTCTGCGGTGGGCAGTCTAATGTATGCTATGATATGCACCAGACCAGACATAGCTCACGCAGTTGGTGTGGTTAGTAGATTTCTCTCTAACCCGGGAAAGGAGCATTGGACCGCAGTGAAATGGATATTTCGGTACCTGCGAGGTACTTCTAGACTTTGTCTGAAGTTTGGCGACAACCATATCCTACTAGATGGATATACGGATGCAGACATGGCTGGTGACATAGATTCCAGGAAGTCCACGTCCGGATTCCTGATGAGACTTGCAAGGGGAGCTATCTCATGGCAATCGAAACTTCAAAAATGCGTGGCATTATCCACAACGGAGGCGGAGTACATAGCTATGACGGAAGCTTGTAAAGACCTGTTGTGGTTAAAGGAGTTTCTGCAAGAGTTGGGCTTGAAGCAAGAGAAGTATGTGCTTTACTGCGACAGTCAAAGCGCAATTCACTTGAGTAAGAATTCGAGTTTTCACTCAAGAACGAAGCATATTGATGTGAGGTATCACTGGATACGAGAAGCACTTGACGGAAAGCTTTTGCAGCTGGAGAAGGTGCACACCGATGAGAACGGTGCCGATATGCTTACCAAGTCCTTACCCCGAGATAAGCTTGAGATCTGCAGGCAAGAAGCGGGTCTCGTTGAATCCCTACATAAGGTGGAGGGGGAGAATTGTTGAGATTATCCACCTCATGTGGAAGCAGCCGCTATAGTTGAAAATATTGTGAAGAATAGCCAACAAAGGTTGACTAAAATGGTGAATTAGAGCTGCAACAATTTATTGCAAATCTGCAGCTTTGAAATTCTCTCACATATGTGAAGCTATAGGTCGGTTGTAGAGTAAGCTATAGGAGTGGAAATTTGCAGCTCATTCCTCCTATAAGTAGAGATGCAATTCGTCGATGAAGAGTGTGCAAGAGTTGCAGATTATAGCAACTAGTGAGAGAGGGAGCAAGAGAGAGTTTCAGTGAGTGCATTTTGAGAGAAGAAAAAGTGAGGAAAAATTCCCATCTCCCTTGAAATTGTAGCTCACTCTTCTTGTGTGTATTCCAAGTTATTCAACTTGAGATTTGTGTTTCCCCTATAGAGTGTAGGGAGAATTTTGTAAGCCTACTATGTACATAGTGGAAGATTTAGACTTCGGTCTCGTGGTTTTTCCCGATTTGGGTTTTCCACGTAAAATTCTCGTCTCACGTTTTTATTCTGCACCAAATTTGTTTTCTTGGTTTGGTCCCATTATTTAATCCAGCAAGAGGGAAAATAATTATCCTGGTTCCGCTGCGCAAGTATCAACTTATTTTTTATACTCTTTGATAATTATCACCACTTTTCCCAACACGATCTATGTATATACTTCCAGTAGGGTATGCTATGGTCCATAAGTGAAATCCTGTCAAAAATCAAAGCGAATCTCAACCCTTGGATCCTTAGATTGAATGGTTGTGATCATAATATCCGAGCTATATTATTAGACTACACCATCTACATTATTTACATTATTAGTCGAGCTACATTATTAGATTACACAATCTACATTATTAGATGACACGTGTTATTAATCTAACGTTTACGTCACAAGATTCAATGACTGAGATTTGCTTTGATTTTTGACAAAATTTCACTTATGGACCTGATTATGTCCCTACTTCGAATTATGACACAGAACAAAATGATAGACGACACTTTTTAAATGTTAATGACCAAGTTTTTCTTTATAAATGCCATTTTTCTTCGTTAGAAATAATGCTTTTCTTGCAAACTTTCTTTACCAACCAAAAAATTCGAAAAAAAAGCATTTTCGCCTAACAATAAAAAATGCGAATGTTTTATTCAAGTATTAATTTGAAAAATAAAATATTCGTCAGATTATTGAAACAAGTATGTCCCCAAAATAAATCGTCTCACAAATCAAGATTCGTGAGATAATTTGAAATATTGGCTCAATACTTTAATGAACACATGCAAATGACAAGGGACAAAATGGTTTAATGGTGAAGACACAGACACTCCTCAAAACAGAGGATAAAAAATTAAATGATGGGGTACTTACATATCTATAATTTAAATTCATAATAAGTATAAAAATCAATATAAGAAGAGCTCTCTCCCTAAGTTGACGGAAAACCGACCTTTCGTAGAATCCCAACAGCTTTGAGAAGACCAACAACCACCCAACCAAAATGTATCTTTTTACTGCAACATTTTACTTCACCACTGAAACAACACAATCTACATTTAGATTTTACCAGAAAACTTCAAAAAAAAAAAAAAGATCATGTCGAAATTCTTTTTTTTAGAATTTGCATAAAATTTATGTCTGTCCATAATTTGCTTGCACCTTTCAGGTTTGTTTTTGATGACACTAAGTAATAACTAAATAATATGAAAGTTTTCTTCATTTGTGAAAGTTTTTTTGTTGGTTTGTCTTGATTGTACGGAATTGCATGCAAAATGGATTACCCACATTCAAAACAAAATTACTTAGTTGGTCATGATTATTGAGTTTTGTATGCGAGAAAAATGTTCAGAATTTGTTGTTACCTTCTTTTTAGTTTTTCCTTTTCTTTTCTAAGCTTTCGTTGATGGTGGTGATGTTATTGAGGATTTGAAGCTGCTAAACTCAAGTTATAATTATTTTGCAAATCAATATGATTTGGGATTTTTCTTAGACTTACATTCTTGATTTCCTTTTTCAACACGAGTCCCAGTTTTGTTTTCTGACTTAGGGTTGCATAATTATTATCTGCAGGTTCTTTCAGCCAGCAAATGCGAATAAACCGGAGAAAATTCCCCAATTGGTTGAATTTATGGTTAGTGGATTCGTATAATCAGTCACATTGTGTGATTCTTATGAACTAAACGGGCTTTAAAAATTTAAATGCTATGCTTAGGTTAGTGTTTTCACTTCAATTTCTTCACAGAACATGATTTATATACATGTAAACTCCTATTTGTAGAATGGAATAGAATGAATGATCATGTTGTTAAATACTACTTGGAAGAGTTGATGTTGTATTGGCCTTTTCCATATTTACTTTGTCTTTAGAATCTTTAGTAAATTTCTAAATACATAAGGAGTTTCCCTTGCTAATGGAAACGAAGGGGTTCTAGCAATTAGAATGACCGTTGGTTTCGGTTAAATGCAGCTTGGAACCACTAGAATGGTCCGAGTATTAATTTTGGGATCAACCTTGGATAGATAACACTGGTATAGGCTAATCTGTCGTTTAGTAAGATGGATTAGAAATTCAGGATATATTCACTGGTTATGTCTGCGGTTTGAGATAACTTGCCCGATTCAAATACTGACACCCCATTCATTGCTTAATAGCTAGCTAGATGTTATGTTTTAAACATGCAACTAGGCACAAATAATTTTTGAGCTTATTCTGTTGTGATTTTGATAAAGAATGTAGTCTTCGAGTCTCTGCCTCTCAATCAAGATTTCCCTTCATTCGTTATTTCTGTTCACCGTTTCAGTTCACTCTATGGACCGGAATGTAAAAGACTCAGCTGGATTGAACAGCTCGAGTTCTTCCAGCCGGAGTGATGGTTTTGCATCTGTTTCAAGTATCAATGGTGAGAAACAACATATGATTCAAACGTTTGATTCCCCTTTGATGCTGATAGCAAAGATGTTGCATGTTTACCTTTTGTTTGACAGTGAAGCAGCAGGCATGTTTGGTAGAATGGATAAATTCCGTTCTTCCCGACCTACATTTTCCAGCAAATGCTTCGGATAATGAGCTACGGGACATCCTCATTGATGGATCTGTTCTATGTCGAATAGTAAACAAGATAAAACCTGGCTCTATTTCTGAGGTAACCGCGATTGATTTGGATTTGAACATCTTGTTTGAGGAGTGGAACGAATCATGACCTTTTTCGCTCGATGTCTTTTTAGCGTGACTCAAGACCAAAAGTCGAAAGATTCTTGTCCGCTATGGATGAAATGGGGTTGCCAAGGTTTCAAGTGGATGACCTTGAAAAGGTGATCGAATCTCGCTGTTTAAAGGTGTTTTTTCGCCTTCCCTTGAACTGTGTTTTCTCCCTTATCGTGTAGGGATCTATGAAGATGGTGTTGGACTGCCTCTGGACGCTGCGGATGCATTTCATGATGCGGTTTAGCAGAATGGATTCCATGAACTCAGGATGGAAATCCGGAGGCGATAGGGGGGGAAGTGCTAATAGCACTCCAAAGGAGGACCGCTTCCGGATGCTGTCTTCTCCACCTTTTGGAGAAGATAGGCGGAAGTTATTACCCGACACAAAATCTGTACACGGAATGCGCAATAGTCCCAAAATGACAGGTGCTATCTGTATACCTGTGCAGATACGAACATTGTCTGTGATTTGAATTTCGTTACCGATTAATTTCTGTGGCAGCCTCTGTCATAAGTCACTCTGGCCACAAGTTTCATGAGGTTTTTCAGCTCAAACAAGGGTCTTACGCAGACCTCCCTGCTGCAAAGATTACAGAAATGATGAAATCTAACAGCTTGGACGTAAGTCTTCATGTTAGCATATACGTTTATGCCTTTGTGGTGGACTCAAAGGTGTATATATCCGTTGCAGAATGCTCCGACTCAGTCACTGTTGAGCGTTGTCAACGGCATATTAGACGAGAGCGTGGAGATGAAGAGTGGAGCAATACCTCACGTCTGAAATCTTTAACAATAGGAACTAGCAATTCCATTTCAAACCTCAAAAGCTAACAGAATTTTTGGTTTCTGCATATATTTCAGAGCGTCGTTTGCCTTCTGAGGAAAGTCGTGCAGGAGATTGAGCGTCGGATATGCACTCAAGCAGAGCACTTGCGCACGGTAATGTGTTTGTTACATAGATCCACGTGATGCTACTATCATTATCCTCTACTTATCTTATCCGTCTCCCTTTATGTTCAGCAAAATAACGTTTTCAAGGCTCGAGAAGAGAAGTACCAATCCAGAATTCGAGTGCTCGAAGCCCTTGCAACGGGGACTAGCGAAGAGACGCAGGTATATAAGCTCTTCCAATTTCAACTTTACGCTCGTCAAATATTTATACATGTTGACATTCCTATCTACCTAAAGAGATTCATTGTTAGCAGATTGTCATGAATCAACTCAAGCAGATTAAGGTACTATTAGTTGAACTCATTCTTTTATACGAATTCATCATGAATTTGAGGAGTCTATAGCTTAGTTTTGAAATTTTCTATAGCAGAATGATAAGAACAAATTTGAGGAGAAAAAGAAGGCGGACGAGCACGAGACATGGAAACTTGTCAAAGAGAAAGATGACCTCAATCAAGTGGTGGCAAATTTGAGGCAAGAGCTAAGAGGGATGAACGACATGACAAGTTCGGGGCAAGATTATAGTGAAAGAAGTGAGTTTAATCAAGAATCGGAAAAGACGAGGCAGGAGACTAGACGCATTCAAGAGCACGAGGCAATGAAAACCAGTGAGCTTGAGCATAAACTAAAAGAAACACAAAGCTTGCTAACAGAGTCGAGAAGTAGAGTGAAGGAGCTTGAGGCAATGAGAGTCGACGGTGGAGGAACGGAACAAGATCTTGAGAGAAAATTGATGGCAGCTGTGAAGTTTTCGACCGAGTTGAGATCTCGAGTGAAGGAACTTGAGGCTATGGATAGAGGAACTCAAACCACTTTACAAGAGCTTGAAGATAGGCTGAAGGAAGCGGTAAGCTCATTAGATGAGTCAAGGTCCAGAGTGAAGGAGCTCGAGGCAATGAGAGTCGAAGGTGGAGGCACTCAGGAAGATTCTGAGAGAAAATTGATGGCAGCTGTGAAGTTGTCGACAGAGTTGAGATCTCGAGTGAAGGAGCTTGAGGCAATGAACACAGAAGCTCGAACCGCTAAACAAGAGCTTGAAGATAGGCTGAAGGATGATGTTAGCTCGTTAGATGAGTCCAGGTCCAGGGTGAAAGAGCTCGAGGCAATGAGAGTCGATGGTGGAGGCACTCAAGAAGATTTTGAGAGAAAATTGATGGCAGCTGTGAAGTTGTCGACAGAGTTGAGATCCCGAGTGAAGGAGCTTGAGGCTATGAATACAGAAGCTCGAACCACTAAACAAGAGCTTGAAGACAGACTGAAGGAGGCTGTAAGCTCGTTAGATGAGTCGAGGTCTAGAGTAAAAGAGCTCGAGGCAACGAGAGATGAAGGTGGAGGCTCTCAACAAGATCTTGAGAGAAAATTGACGGCAGCTGTGAAGTTGTCGACAGAGTTGAGATCTCGAGTGAAGGAGCTTGAGGCTATGGATACAGATGCTCGGACCACTAAACAAGAGCTTGAAGATAGGCTGAAGGAAGCTGTAAGCTCGTTAGCTGAGTCCAGGTCCAGAGTTAAGGAGCTCGAGGAAATGAGAGTCGAAGGTGGAGGCACTCAACAAGAGCTTGAGAGTAAATTGATGGAAGCTGTGAAGTTCTCAACAGAATCTCGAGTGAAGGAGCTTGAGGGTATGGATACAGATGCTCGGACCACTAAACAAGAGCTTGAAGATAAGCTGAAGGAAGCTGTGAGCTCGTTAGATGAGTCGAGGTCCATAGTGAAGGAGATCGAGACAATGAGAGTCGAAGGTGGAGGCACTCAACAAGAGCTTGAGAGAGAATGGATGGAAGCTGTGGAGTTGTCAGCAGAGTTGAGGTCTCGAGTGAAGGAGCTTGAGGCTATGGATACAGAAGCTAAAACCATTAAACAAGATCTTGAAGATAGGATGAAGGAAGCTGTAAGCTCGTTAGATGAGTCGAGGTCCAGAGTGAAGGAGCTTGAGGCAATGAAAGCTGAAGCTCACAGCACTCAACAGGAGCTTGAAAATAGGTTGAAGGAAGCTGAAAGCTCGTTAACAGAGTCGAGATGTGAAGTGAAGGAGCTTCAGGCAATGAAAGCTGAAGCTCACAGCACTCAACAGGAGCTTGAGAATAGGTTGAAGGAAGCTGAAAGCTCGTTAACCGAGTTGAGATCTGAAGTGAAGGAGCTTCAGGCAATGAAGGCTCAACGCGAAGCTGCACAACAAGACACGGGGAACAGATTGAAGGAGGCTCAAGTCACGCTAGAAGAGTGGAGAAGTAGAGTGAAGGAACTTGAGGCATTATCAAAATCAAAATCCGAATGGTGGAAGAAGAAAGAGCAACTTCACCAAATCTTTACAGATTCACAGCTTGGCGCACTACATGTATGCCTTGATCTAAATCTCATCATTACATTGTCCCATATAAGTGATTTTTTTCTAAAGCATATGTGTGAACTATGTATTCAGATACTGAGATTCACGTATCAGTCGATCCAGCAAGAAATCGAGAAAACAGAGCTATACTATTCAGAAGCGCTCAGTGACTTAGGTACATAATTCTATTTTTTTTTAAAATTTTGATGATGAACTATATGAGAGATAAGTAGATTTTTGAAAAATCCTAACATGCTGTAACAGGTTCAAAAATAAAGGTTCTAGCTGATGCAGCAAAGAACTATCATCCACTCCTTGCAGAAAATCGGAAGCTGCACAATGAGTTGCAGGAGCTAAAAGGTACCTGCATTTTTACTCCATGAGTCCATGTTGAACATAAATCAATAAAATCAACAAATTTCTGTAATTCCTTAAGCCTTGATTTAAACAGGAAATATTAGAGTCTACTGCCGGATAAGACCGTTTCTCCCAGGGCAAAAGGGGAAGCAATCAATTATTGAAAACATTGGTGAAAATGGTGAGCTAACGGTTGCCAACCCCGCCAAACCAGGGAAAGAAGGGCGCCGTTCGTTTAGGTTTGATAAAGTGTATGGCCTATCATCAACTCAAGGTTTTGATCTTTGAATATGTGCATCTCTACCTAGCTCATCTCCATGATCAATCACTCAAGTTTCAAATGCATGCAGCTCAAGTTTTTGCAGATACTCAGCCATTGATACAATCTGTTCTTGATGGATTTAATGTGTGCATTTTTGCCTATGGTCAGACTGGTTCGGGGAAAACATACACGATGGTAAGATACAAAACCTTTATCACATGCTAATTAATAATGTATTTCTATAGTGAACAATCGTTCTCCGTAGACTGGTCCAGATGGAGCAAGTGAGGATGAATGGGGGGTCAACTATCGAGCGTTGAAGAACCTGTTCACCATCACACAAGATCGGGGGACCATCTTTAAATACGAGGTTTCTGTTCAGATGGTGGAGATATACAACGAACAAGTCCGCGATTTGCTCTCCAATGACGGCCAAAAAAAATATCCTTCAATGCCAATTTCTTGCATATCTTCATGAGGAAAAAATAAAATTGTCATTTGGATTAGTGAAATATAAGGAGTATCCATTAGTTTTAAAATATGTAAATTCTAGTCACTAACAAAAATGCCTCTAGTAATTTAAAATCTGGAAATAATCCAAGGCTCGTGTTCATCTAGAAATCGAAGCTTCATTTGAATTTCACGTGATATCAATCAATATGATGTCTGGAAAATATGTTGGCTTCAAGGTTTGGGTTCATGTTCATGCGAAAATCAAAGGTTCATACGATTGTGGGAATTGAACGTTTTTGCTTAATGCTTTGCATGAATCTGTACTATCATCCAGAATCGTTCAATTTGCGCGGTCGTATGAACTTTTTTATTTTTGCATGAAGATGAACCTTTTCTTATTTTTATTTTTGTGACAATTTCACAAAAATGGCTGTATATATTTTTAGACTTTGGATACTATTTATATACAGACTAAGCAAAATGGCTATTTTCATCACTGCCACTATCTATCCTTCATCTATTTCATTCAGATCACACATCAAATACTTGTTTTTCCTTGATTTCCACACACTTGGGATCTTGACTAGCTCCCAACCGAACGGGCTGGCCGTCCCGGATGCAAACATTCAGCAAGTCAACACGTCCGAAGAAGTTATGAAACTGATGGATATTGGACTGCAGAATAGAGCTAAAAGCGCCACAGCCATGAACGAAAGAAGCAGTCGATCACACAGGTACTTTTCGAAATTTCACCATTCAATGTTTATTCCCAATCTTTTGGGTATGTGTATCTAGGAGAGAAAGTTAATTCGATGATAAGGTGGCGTCCCACGACATATATAGTGTTAAAAATAAGTCAGAAGGAGTATCATTATTCAATTATTCGGCCATTACATTTTACCAAGTTCAGTCCTAGCCATATTAGTGAATATTTATGCATTTTTCTACAACAACAAGACGGCTCCCATATTGAAGATAAATGCATGCAGTATTGTCTCAATTCACACGCGAGGAACGGAATTGAAGAGCGGTTCATCTCTACGAGGCAGTCTTCATTTGGTAGATCTTGCAGGGAGCGAAAGAGTAGACCGCTCAGAGGTGACGGGAGACAGGCTTAAAGAGGCGCAACATATCAACAAATCGCTATCTGCCCTCGGTGATGTCGTCTTTGCTCTGTCGCAGAAGTCTGCTCATGTTCCTTACCGCAACAGCAAGCTCACTCAAGTCCTTCAGAGCTCATTAGGTATGCCTATGTAAATTCTTTATGTATTTAATACATTTATCTTTGTTTTCTTTTTATCATCTAAATCTGTGATGCAAGTTTGACCACTAAATATTGCAATATTACTCACACAACTAGTTACTCCCTTTTTCTATTGCTTGCATAAATATATTTTTATGAAGTACTCATTCTAATTAATTAACATCTAGTTGCACACAATTTTGATATGTGTAATATCCATCCAACATCTTGCTTATGTTGTAGGTGGCCATGCAAAGACCCTGATGTTTGTACAGCTTAATCCCGATGCTACTTCTTTTAGTGAAACGTTGAGTACCTTAAAATTTGCTGAGAGGGTGTCGGGAGTCGAGTTGGGTGCAGCAAAGAGCAGCAGAGACAGCAAAGAAGTACGCGAATTGACGGATCAGGTAATTTGTTTGCATACAATCACTACTATTGATCCTCACATTTTTTCCCTGCTTGAGTTTTTTCTTAAGCACGAAACGGCTATCAATTCCGATGTTCATGTCAAATTACCAGATGGAAGTTTCTAGCTATCTATAATTTAATGTTACCCTAAAATATATTTAGACACGAAACTTATTCCCTCCTTTTGTTTTGCTCTTTTACCGGTCGGAATTTTCTTGACATCTTTGATTCAATATAGCATTTATTCATATGATTGTGAAGTGCATGCACAAGCTAATTTCACCTCAAGTTTTTCTTTTGTTGTCTGTCCTTTTATTTTGTTTCTTTCTTCATTTTACGGTTGCAAATACTTGTTTGATTTTATGTTTTACACAATGTAATGCTCGTAGATTGCAACTCTTAAAGAGAGTTTAGCTAAGAAAGACGAGGAGTTAGGGGCGCTGCAGAAGCCGCTTAGAGATCCAAAAATAGGAGTTTCTGGAGAGAGAAGGGGTCCTAGATCAATGAGGTAAGGATATTTTTTCTTGAATTAAGAGGAATTACATTGATATGAATACACCTCAACGAAGCTTCAAATGTGCTGCAACGATAGCTAGTTTAATTTACGTGAATAACAGAGTGCTTAGCATTGGAGTGCCTTTGTTAGATAGTTTCTTCCAAAAATTGGTTTTAGTTTTATTTTTTTATGTATGATACTATATCAATGTGGATAGTTTCATATATTAACTTTAGAAAATTCCAATCAACATTCGATTTCCAAACAGTAACATTGTTGGTGCTAAAATCTTAGGACTCGTTCGTGCAGGTAACGATAAAGCTGATGGCTCTTGCTGAGCAAAAAACATTGATAAGCACGTATACATAGGTATTATAGCGTTAGAAATATTCCCGGTTTGTACAGCTAAACTGATGCTCACATTTTCTGTTGATTGACTCATATTTTTTTCCCAGTTTGAAAGAGAGATGAAGAATAGAAATCTCATAGGTTAGGCCATGTTTTGGCCAAATTGTACATGTTTAGAAAATTTTAGTTAGAGAAGTGTATTATATGTGTTTAATGCATGAGCTAGAATTTAAAATAGTCTTGATAGTGGATGTTGTTTTAATTTAAAATTGGTAACGCAAGAAAGATATATTTAAAAATAATTGAAATCGTTTAATTAAAAATGAGACTAGTCACATTAAAAAGAGAAACTTAATTAGCATCTATAAATATAAATTAATAATTTTGGTGGACATTCTAAAATATAAAAACATGACTGTTTTTTTGGCCATGGATGGAATGAAATGAAATGAATATGATATAAGAAAATTTGAAAGTACTACTACAATGTGATAATTTCTCCCTTATTTCTTATCTCTGATTATATTAGTACTAGTATAAATTTGCTATCAAAGAGAACACACTCTTAATCTAATTTATTTTTATTTACTTAAGTAGTTCATTGGCGTTTAGAATTTATTTTTTCCTTGTGTATTAATTAGATGGACAAGCGATCGGTGATTGTTTTTTTTGAACTCTTATGACATAGAAAACGAGGGTTTGTGTTTCGGTATATATTTGATGAATAATTAAACGTATTTGCTTTTCAGGATCATATATAGGATTTTCAGATATGTAAAAAAAAAAAAAAGTCGAGATATATTAGTGTGAAGGCTAAAAAACGTAGGATTCTAGAAAGGTGAGTTTAGAATTTTAGATAGGGTTGCAAGTACACAAAAAGTTAAGGTTAAGATTGAAATTTTTTAGATGCAGTCTAATAGTTTGGTAAGCGTTTCAACCACTCTCATCTTATGTATCTTTCATGCTCAAATATATACTTCACCAACATCTTATAATGTTCTTAAATTTATCAACTTGTTATATCCCTTCACTTTCATGTATTAAGAACTAGAATTATCTTTTCTGCTTTGATTTTTATATAATTTGTAAGTTTGATGATTATGGTTACAAGAATAAAATAAAATGAAACATTTTGATGTTTACTTAACACTTATTGTTTATTTTGGATGATTAACAATACAAAATGAAACTGCAAGTGCTCTAGTAAAAATGACACATCTAACTTCACTTTAACTATTTATTATTATTTTTCTGAAATAACTGGAAAAAAAAAATATCTTAAATAACGTGTGACAAAGGAAGTATTACTTTATTAAACTTTGGTACAATTTAAATGTTAACTAAGCAAAGTGACAATTATTCCCTAGATAAATGTATTAAGGTTCTACAATATAAATCCACATTTAACCGTATCTGTGTAGCTACAAATACAGATCAGTTAAGAGGGATAATAGGCGAATGTATTATGTGTACATATAGGAAGATACCAATAATTAATGATTATCGTGTACTATTTTTCATGGATAAATTATAAATTTAAAGTTTGTACCACAATAAGACTCGTGCCATACATTAACTTTAATTTATCGCTTGGCCAACTCACACCCACTTAATTATACTAGTACTATATTTAATAGTTAAGTAGACAAACAACAAAACGTATTTACGTACACAAATTTGTATGACATCCATATACTACGTATGGAGTGTATCAGGGTCCTCATACCTCCTTAGTATAAAACAACAACATAAATCACAACTTTTGGATATTAGGATTGGATAGTTATGATAAGCTACATTATTAGATATTAGACTAAAATGCTACTCCCTCCGTCCACAAATAGGAGTCTCATTCTATCCGACACAGATTTTAAAAAATGTTAAGAAAAGTGGGTGGAAGAAAGTTAGTGGAGGGGTCCCACTTGTATATATTAATTTTAAATGATATATGTGAGTGGAATGAGTTATTGGAATGTGGGGTCTCTTTGCCATTTATGGTAATTATGAACCGGGACTCCTATTCGTGGACGGAGAGAGTATATTAGTTTACTAAAATGGTACTCCCTCCATCCCACAAAAGATGTCACACTTTCCTTTTTAGTTTGTCCCACAAAAGATATCACATTTTTCTTTTTGAAAAAAGTTCTCTCTTACATGAATATAAAAATTATATTTTCTCTTTGCATTTAACACACAAAACAAAACCTCCTAAAATCTCGTGTCATTCCACAAGAGTAACATCTTTTGTGGGACGGAGGGAGTATATTATTAGCTAAATTACATTATTAGACTAATAATCTATATTATTAGATGATATGTGACATTAATATAATCTTTAGATCATAAAACCAATGAACTACCTGTGTTTTTATTTTTGAACTATTATTTAACATATGAATATGAATACATCCCTACTCTACATATATATTTTTTATGAAAATAATTTCAATGAATATTTGATTAGTTTAAATTTGCTCGTGTAATCAGTCCACGATCCTAAGCTTTTTTTTTTCCAAAATAGAAACACGTTGTATCAAAAAAAGGAAATTAATATTATTGCGGAAACAAAAATAACTCCGATCCTAGCGCAAGGTTAAATCACGGAATAAAATGAGAAATCCTGAGGAAAAAATATAGGAAAAATGAAAACTTGTATAAAGGTAAAGGAATGTAAGCAACATGTGTCAATAGAATATGGAAGATTATAAGGCATGTTGTGATTGGAGGTTTACCATAGTTTTGGTGGGTAGAAATGGGTGAAGGTGGTTGGACCGTTCATGCCCATAATCTCGACTAAACACTCCCTCTCACGTATACACAATTTACTATTATTTTGTGTATGTATATTGCATTCACACCTGAATATATAAAATCAATATTTACCATTTCTTATCTTCTCCTTTAATCATAAGATCAGAATTCGATATCTAACTATATGAATACATCAAATTATTTGGCCAGTCAATCTCATAACATATAGTGCATTGATCATTGGGATAAGAGATTACCCTGAATACCATGAAAATCCCCCCAAAAAACTCATCTTTTCCATATCAAAATATAAAAATATATATTAATCTGCAATTTATATATTATTTTATTTTATTTTATGATCTGAAGATCGATGTAAATTGTTGTAGCAAATTAAATTTAAGGAATAATATTTTAATCAAGAAATAGTAAAACATTCTGAGTTAATCATATACGGAGTATAATTAAGTTTTGATGTTTTTATAACTAAACCTAGATTGTATAAGTATTATGCTTTAAATTCAGATCATGATCAAAATCGATAGCCACTACTTTTAGTATGTACGGGATAACTTCACATGCCTAAGTAATTAAATCATACTACTTAAAAAATGATTGTGACATACTTAGACATACAAACACGTATCCGCAACTCGAATTATAGATCTCAATTTAGCCTCACAAATAGTATTCACTTTAGAGCATTGGCAATGGAGGGCTGGTCTCCCGGGCCCATGATAGCCCCCGATTGGCCCCCATTGTGGAAAAGGGGCCGATGATCACTTTAGAGCATCGGCAATAGAGGGTTGGTCTCCCGGCCCCATGATCGGCCCCCCGATTGGCCCCATTGTGAAAAAGGGGCCGATCATCAGCCCCCATCACTTCACCCCAACGGGCCGATTGAGATGGAAAGTGGGATAGACCTCTTTCATTGCATGGAGATAGGCTTTATGGGTAAAATACTGACGTGAGTGGAAGAAATGTAAATATGCCCTTAAGTGGAGCCTATCTATTGTGAATGCATTTACCACTGATTTATTTTTAATGGGACCAATATTGTGTTCTACTAGTATCATTTAGTCATGATGACTAATGCTGAAACTACGCGGCAAGTAAGAAAATGCAACAGAAATAGTACTATTCTCTTACCCAATCCTATATCTCAATAACAAATTAGATAGAGTAATTAATACACATATGTAGCTTGAAATAAAATAAACACCCCAAGGCATTAAGAAAATCTAAAGATGGATGCGACACACTATCTTTGTCAAAGTGTTAGCTGTAAATATCACAATAAACAAAGACTTTATAGTGAGGAGAAGAAGAGGCTTGTCGATGAAGGATCGATCAACTGGGCAAAGCCATGAAGGATAAGAAGGGGCCATTAATAGCCGGCTCTGGATGCTGCCCTCCCTACTCGATCCGCTTCGTTTCTTGCACGAGCTAAAAACAAACACGATGGAGGAAACTCAGCTTCCTCCGGGATTCAGATTCCACCCCACGGATGAAGAGCTCATCACATACTACCTTAGCAATAAAGTCTCGGATTTCGAATTCACAACTAGGGCTGTTGCAGATGTTGATCTTAACAAGTGTGAGCCTTGGGATCTACCAGGTATATTATTCTCAAAAAAAGGTTATGTAGTTTTGTTAATTGATCAACGTGCATGTTCTTAATTAGTTTGTGCCTCTTTCCACATGTTGCAATTTGGAGTTTTTACTTGGGCTATATATATTTGTGTTCAAATCTTATGTTAAATTTTACTTTCTTCTTATCATTTTGCTTCTCTTGCTAGCTTATCAATAGCAGATAGAAGGCAGACTTAGTAGTATGATAATATTGAATATATAAGAGGATAAAAATAGATGTATTTCAAGTGGTGTTTATATTGTTGGAGTTCAAACCATCTTATATCATGGAATTAGAAAATGTGGCAACAATATATAAGTATAACCCCTTTGAAAATTGTCTTAAATACAATACCATAAGGAGTTAGTCCAAGTGAGACAATATCATACTAATGTTGAGTTTGCGTTGAAAATGCAGCAAAAGCATCAATGGGGGGAAAAGAGTGGTACTTCTTCAGCCTTCGCGACCGGAAGTACCCAACAGGGCTGAGGACGAACCGGGCGACAGAGGCCGGGTACTGGAAAACCACAGGAAAAGACAAGGAGATATACCGCGGGAGCGCGCTGGTGGGGATGAAGAAGACTCTCGTGTTCTACCGGGGGCGGGCCCCGAAGGGTGAGAAAACCAACTGGGTGATGCACGAGTACCGCCTGGACACCACCTTCAAGCCCGCCAAGGAGGAATGGGTCGTCTGCCGCATCTTCCAGAAGACCGCCACTGTCAAGCGGCCCCACCCCTCCCCGCCAGACGAGTCGTCCCCCGGCGACATCGAGCTGCCCAGCTTCGGCATGCCCAGCTCCCCGCCGCCGCCGCATCCTGACATCAGTGCTATGCAGAATTATGCTAATGATGGCAGCGTGATGAGCTGGAATGCGGAAGCGGCGGTTAACTCGATGCCGCCGTGGCCGTTGCTGAGCACGAATCTGTCGATGAATCTGCTGCTGCACACGGCGCTGCAGCTCCGCGGGCGCGGTGTGCAGCAGCAGCAGGCGGCGGATGGTTACGGATTGGTGCCGCAGATGAATGTGTTTGGGAGTCATGATTTTGGGGGGTCGGGTTTCAGTATGGGTTCGACTTCGGGGGTTGTGGAGTCGGTGCCGCAGGGGCAGCTGCCAGCGTTGGAGCAGCCGCCGTATAATGTGGACTCTAACATTTGGTGATGAGCATTTGTCGTCCAAAGAGGTGTAGGTTCAAATTGGGCTAATCCCATTTAGAGTGGGGTAGTGTGGATGTTGGGGTGATTAATTAGGTAGGTGATGGGCAAAGTCCATTGCCGGAATAAATCAACAGAATAATGGTAGGATGTAATACTAGTTAATTAGCCGCTGCATTGGAAAATATGTGCTTTCTAGTAAACTGTATGTATGTTTTGTTGAAAACTCTTGTTCAATTCTGTCATGCATTTTTCTTTAAACGCACAAAAGGCGATTCTCTTGCCCCAACCCTTTAAATCAAATTAACGCAAGGTGTAAAGACTCACGCAAGGTCTTTATATATAAGCTTGAACACGCTCAAAGAGGTTAGAATAGACGAATTAATCGTTATATTCTCAATAAAGGCTTGCGCTGAATTTATAATAATAAACCATCAATAAATGTGAAAAAATCAAATCATTACGTTTTGATTGTGTATATAAACATAACTTATCTAAATAAATATTGATGTGGTTGTCCTTCAACATGCGCAGATATAGCCAATGGTAAGTACATGATCTATCGAATTTTTATTTTGCATATTTCCTATACTCACATGTATAGCCAATGGAACATCATCTATGCCATAAGAAGCCGGCGTTAGGAGTATTGGATTTTCGGTCCATTAGGTTTTATATTGTTGTCTATTTATAAGTTCTTCAAGATGTAATTGTATTTTTTAGGATTGTAATAAGTTACTTCATTCGTCATTTACACATGTTCATATTTTTAATAAGTTAAGTACTACTTCATTAGTATTTTAGAATTCTTCTTATTTTACCATTTTAATTTGTTACTCAAAAGTTTGCATTTTTCACTTTTGAAAACTAGTGTTCATATTAATGTTGAAGTCAATATTTTGTCAAGTGGCGGGTTATATTGTTTAATTTAACTATTTGAAATTTTAATATATGGTTAATTAACTAGAAGTCTAGAAGCCAATATTAATATCTAATTATTTTTAAAAAATTAGAGTAGATTTGCTTTGCGATATAAGGAATATGTAGAATATTCTATTGGTGAAAAATCAACTGTCAAATGACAACAGAGGGCACGGACAAAAATATCCAAACTTGAGCGAGAAAGTTGGGAAGATCAAAACCTATTTGACTTTTGATCACGTTTTATGCTCCAATTCTTCCATTTCTTCAGAACTCAACTGCTATCCAGTTCGTGTAGTTAAGGTCGGTCGGCGCAATTACTCAATTTGCACTAATTTGTACTGCTTTATTTTCTGAGTGTTGCTGCTGTTTGCATCGTGCATGTATTTTGCTACCATTGTTTTGCTTGGTAGCTGTAGTTTTGAGCTGATTTTGTTTTTCCTTTTAGTGTCAATGAATTGTTGTTGTGGAATTTTGATTCTTATGATATAAAACTTTCATGATGTGTCTATTGATTTTCTCTCCTTTTTTTTTGTGGATTTGTGATTCAAAATTTATTGTATGAATTAGTGATCAGTGCCATGATTTTCCCCAAACTATATGTAGAAATTTGATGTATCTTCTGTTTTCGAATTTCTTGATTTTATCCAGTTGAAATTGTGTTTACAAACTCAATTTCACTAGCAGTGCTTATGTAGTTAGTTCCTTTCTTCTTCCTGAATTTTGAGAAAAATATCGATTTCAGTAGTTGAGAGTGATGGCTAACTTTTCAGACTTGTTTTTTATAGTACTAACAAATTATGAGGAAGAAGCTACGATGGCCAAATTGAAAGACATTTGCAACTTTAGTTCACTAACATCTATCATCATTAAGGTGCTTGAAATGTCCCACCAGACTCAAGATTTCTCCCCAAGAGTGGATCTGGTTGGATGGGTTGTAATTTGGTTAGATGATTTCTTAGGAAATATCTTTTTCCAATATCACAAACAAAATATGCAAAATGCATTTCTGGCAATAACTTGCTTCCAGACATTTGAACGAGCTTCTTACATGTTCATATTTTTTTTGACTAGTTTGAGAAACTCTCACACGGAAAAGTTAGGAAAAGTCTAGTGAAAAGTCAGATATACCCCTATCGTCATGGGTTGACAGCTACAGATATACGATGAGATCCATATATTTCATGTACTATTCCCATTGTGATTTCTAGCATTTTCATAGTTCATTAATATCATGATTGATACCTTGAGGAGTTTCGGTATTATATTATTCCATGTTCAGTTGTCATTTTTCCTCAATGCTTTCTAATTCCAACTGAGTTATCATCAAATCCTTCTTTCCTATTTTCATGCATAAGGCCTAGTTTCTTTACAGAACACTTTTGGCCAAATAGGTTGGAGAAAACTGACCGAAAAAACTTGGCACACGGGCAGAATTGTACCAGTTTCCCATATTGTGTTGAATAACGTGGTAAAATGTGTCCATGGATAATTATTTTCTTCAGAGGACTCACTTGCATCTGGCAGAGTTTGCAATGACAAAGATGAGAGTTGAATTTATCATATATGAAGTAAACCAGTTTTGTTCATGCATTCTATTATCTTTTGCTCTTTCTTTCATTTTGAACAGTTTCCACAGAATGTAATAAATACCTAAAATTGAAACTTCAGTTTTTTGGAGGTATGTACGGACCTTTTTAAAGGTTTAACCTTTACCTTTAACAAAATCCAAACCTAGAGGAAAATTATGAGTACATGTCATAGAAAATGCTGAAAGTTAAAATATCATACTACTTGATCTTCCTCCAAATGTGCAATGTTGAAGTTTCTTTCTTCTCTTTTCTTTTCAAAATTTTTATAGCGGTCATTTATTGCAGTGGAAGCTCTGCACTGTTAGAGATTTGTGTCATCTTCAGTATGGCTCAGGATCCTCTTCCTAGTGCTGATTCACCCAGGAGACGGTCTGGTCTATTGAGAGATCAAGTTCAGTTAATTAAGAGAAAGGATACTGATCGTTTTGAAATTGCTCCAATCCAAGATCCACTCGCATTCGAGAAGGGTTTCTTTGTATTTGTCCGTGCATGCCAATTATTGGCTCAGAAGAATGAAGGGATGGTATTAGTGGGGGTGGCAGGTCCTTCTGGAGCTGGGAAGACGGTATTTACTGAGAAGATCCTTACCTTTATGCCTAGCATTGCTGTTATCAATATGGATAACTACAATGATGCTTCCCGTATTATTGATGGCAACTTCGACGGTACACTCAAGCTCCTTTGTATTCTCAGACTAATTTTTACCTCATAAACCAGAGATTCTTTTACTCGTTAGTGCTAAATCAGTATGAAGTCAGAATTGTGGCTCTTACTGGAATGAAATTCAGAGTTTTTCCATTCTCTTTTTCCACTTTCTTTATGATGGTCATTCAAAGTTTTGATGATTGTATGCAACTTATTGCATAAAATTCAGTTGTTTAAACCTTCTATTCTTCAATTTAAAAGAACCTGTATAGCTTTGAAAATGAAGCTTTTCTTAAAGTGCCTTTTGTATGATTCAATTATATGGCTGAAATGGTGCAAGATTAATCAATCCTTATTTTCTGAATTGTGAATGACAAAAAGGGTTCTGTGTGTATCAACTCATATGAAATGGTTTCATGTAACCTTAAATTGAATAAGTCTTCATTTTTGTTGAAATTTATGATGACATTCAATGTGTATTTGAGTGGTTCACATCTTTCTTATTCAAAGAACAATGCAGAGATTAATATTGACAGCTCCGTTATGATATTTGATAATAAATTAATGTGATATAGTTACCAGTTCTCTTTCTTGCTTTCCATCTTTAAATATTTCAGGAAACCTATTAAGCTGCTATTACTGGTGGATTACACAAAATAGTATTCTATTAAAACTGTAGTGCTTCATATCTTCTGAACAGATCCGCGCTTGACCGACTATGACACACTACTTGAGAATATCCATGGTCTCAAATCTGGAAGTTCTGTCCAAATCCCCATATATGATTTTAAGTCTAGCTCTCGAGTAGGCTACAGGTTAAGTGTTCTCCAACTTTGTGCCATAGCAGAAGCTGCTGTATCTTTTTTTCTGGATGGTTCTGTTGCTGTTGCTTCTTTCCTAAGTATAATTATTGCAAAAAAAATTTGGAGTATTGCTTTTTTTTTTTTTTGATAGAAATGGTTGCATTATATATTTAAGTTAATCAATAATTGCTTTAATCTGCTGCTCAATATTTACTGTTAATAATTACTAATACTACTTTGTATTGCTACTTGCTAGTGTCTCTGCATTTCCTTGGCTTCCTGCAATCAATATTCAATTGATTCAACTTTTAACATTTCACAAATTTTGTTCCTTGTGCTGAACCTTCTTTTGCTAATGCCTTTCCCTGTTTCAGTTCTCATCTCAACTATGCTTGACCTTTCTCACTTCTCATGACAAAGACCCAACTTACCCCATACATCTAAAAGCAGGCACTCTTTACAATATGGATAGCATCTTAAATTTATCTTTCCTATTTGAAGCCCCTTGGAGCTTAACCCACTGGACACTGACAAGTTAAGTCTTAGTACTAACATATGGACACTATGGACTTGATACTCCTCAGAGGTGCCTGAAGACAGTAAGGCATAATAAGCACCACCACCAATGGCCTAATGCTAAAATTGCCACCTTTCATGAAGAAAAGAAATAACTAATATAGTTTCTAATTCTCTCTATGTGTTGTGTTTCTTTTTGGGGCAGACACGAGTTTCAACTAAAGCTTATGAATTTTTTGTTGCAATATTCTGTATAATTTGCTCTTTTGAGAACTCATTGATTTCAAAGAGACTATCAAATATGCTTTTTCCTTTGTGTTTGTTTTATGGGCATGTTGGTTGTACCCATCTAAATGTATATGTTTCTGCTTGAACAATATTTTTTTTTATTAACCTCTGACACTTAGCAGGACTCTGGAAGTTCCTAGCTCTAGAATCGTGATTATCGAAGGAATATATGCCTTGAGTGAAAAGTTACGGCCTCTCCTTGACCTCCGTGTCTCTGTTACCGGTGGAGTGCACTTTGATCTTGTAAAACGTGTCCTGAGAGACATTCAACGTGCAGGACAAGAGCCTGAAGAGATAATTCATCAGATATCTGAAACAGTGCACCTTCATCCCTGTCTATATCATCGTAAAAATCTTTATATAATTTTTAGTTTAGAGATGAATTACAACAGTCTTATTGTATCCATGTGTACAGGTATATCCGATGTACAAAGCTTTTATTGAGCCAGATCTGCAAACAGCACATATAAAAATTATTAATAAATTTAATCCATTTTCTGGATTTCAAAACCCCACCTACATATTGAAGGTGAGCCAACATTTTCTAGGAAAATCAGACTTTTACATATGCATATCCCACATTTTGACGGCTAGATTTTATTCTGTTTCCTGCTTAAGTCAACAAGGCCAGTGACTGTAGATCAAATTAAGGCCGTCTTTTCTGATGATTATAAAGAAAGCACAGAGGAAACTTATGATATATATCTTCTACCACCCGGTGAAGATCCTGAAGCATGTCAATCATATCTGAGGATGAGGAACAGAGACGGAAAGTACAATCTCATGTTTGAGGTTAGTTATTGCAGAATTGTGACAATAAAAATCATAAATGACGAAAGTAAATCCATAAGCTTGCCTGATTTGCATTATTCACCGAAAATTCTACCACTTTATGATGATATCATTTAATTCCAAATTCCTTAGAACTCGCAATAGTATCTGTGAAAATTCTCATGTTCTGTATTTTGTAAGTCTTTGATACAAGTGTAAGAATTCTTTGTTTCATCTTGGATACAACAACTTTGTCTCTGATGGAATAGCAATGTCCATTCATGATACTGATTCCATTATCTCTTTCTACATATGAGGTGTTTCAATGTATGACGGGAAAGCTAGCTAAAGCTAAAAGATCAGTTGATGACCTTAGGATCTAAAGATACTGGCATTAACATAAGCATTATTTGCCTTTATCTCTTAGCCCAGAGCCTTCTTTTGTTTATAGTTTCTAAGCACATGATGGAAGCTTTATTAGGACCTGTGTTTCACATCAGTATTTGTTGCAATGTCTAAAATGGTATAAAATGGTGATTTCGTGAGCATTACGATCATATATTCTTATTTCAGGAATGGGTTACGGATAGCCCTTTCATCATATCTCCAAGAATCACATTTGAAGTGAGTGTACGTCTTCTCGGTGGACTGATGGCACTAGGGTATACAATTGCCTCCATTCTGAAAAGAAGCAGCCATGTATTCTCCAGTGATAAAGTTTGTGTAAAAACTGACTGGTTGGAGCAACTGAACCGCAAATACATCCAGGTATTATGTCATTCTTCTAGTAAGCTACTTACTGCCTAGTTTTGTGAGTAGATTCTTAGAATGTTACTCAAGGGTCTGTAGAATGTTTCATTTTGTTCTTTAATCCTCTTTCAGTGGGTTGGGCCTGTTGTTTGTGATTATTAATTTAATACCGTTTAACAGCAAGCCTTCATATTGTTCTAGAAAGATTTAGGTAAAGTATCAAAATACTGGAACTTCCCCACTAGCAACCAAAGCCAGCATTTACTTCTAAATTGGTCTTTTGAGATGCCAATATAATCCTTTTCATGTAGTTGGAGTTATAACATCTGTCTTTGATCAATATGTGTTACCTCTAGGTCTACATAAGAGCCTGAGGAGCAAATAATTATCTGATTGCTTTGTATTGAATATTAGGTGCAAGGAAAAGATCGTATGTATGTCAAGTTTATTGCTAAAGAGCTGGGCTTGGATGGTTCTTATATTCCACGCACATACATAGAACAAATTCAGTTGGAGAAACTCATAAATGACGTAATGGTATGATATAGTTGAAACTTTCTAGAATTAACTTAACTTTTCTTTTCACTCTTGATTATCTTCTGTCTCATCCCAAGTTCCGCAGGCACTGCCTGATGATTTGAAGACGAAATTAAGCATTGATGATGATTTGGTTTCAAGTCCTAAAGAAGCTCTATCCCGAGCCTCTGCAGATAGAAGAATGAAGTTCATGAATCGGTATGATTTTCTTGCACAAGCTTATAAGGATTTTTCTGTGCTTTAAGTAGTTCAAAGTTTTCTGGTATTCTCATTAATATAGTTTTTCACTTGAGTTTTTTCCTGCCGTATATTTGAGTTCCCATGTTTCTTGCCATTTTCTGTGAAACTCGAGGTCTTATCTCTTCTGAACATGTTGATTTTTAACATCCACAGTGGGGTTTCTCAATCGTACACGACGAACCGTGATAGAAATCTAAGTAAGCTGACAAAACTTGCTGTTAACAATAGAAGGTATGATGGAAGAACCCCAGATTCTCCAGCTGCACTTGCTAATCAGGTGAGACTTGCTAATTAAGATGTTTTCTTAATCTTCTCTCTATTGATTTGGTGGGATTGGTATCTCATGCTTTATATATAACTTCAAAAATCGATATTCAAAACTCAGAGGCTTTAAGATAGTGCCTCGAGATTTTTACAATACTTTTCGATTTAGGATCAAGTGTAAGACTACTCCTATAGTTTATCATTTTCATGTCACCATACTGCCAGAGTTTGTTTAAAGAGCTGGTACTTATTAGTTATAGTTTGGAATAAGTACTAATGAATAGTTGAAATCTTAAGACCTACTTTTATACTAGTTTGGAGATCAGCAATACGAAACACTACATTGTCAAGGCAGTTATGTATTTCTAAGAAATAACACAATCGTGCTCGTGGTGCATCTGTCTGTACTCCTATCATTTGGACTTTCATGATGAATACTGAGAGAGTGTATTAGACCAACTGATACAATATTACAGTTTTATGTTCAACACTTCTATCCAAGACTGTGTACCAAAGAATAGTAATTTAGATCGTAGATTTATTAGAATCTCATACTACGTGGTGTTCTATATGTTATTGTAGTGGAACTGATGGTATTACTAATAAACATAATATCCATATTATACTTTGTTTCACTTTGACATTTTAAATTATATTCTTCTCAAGCTAGTCATACACACTTATTATCTCTTCAGGGCATTGTTACTCAGCTGTCTGAACAAATTTCCACCTTAAATGAGCGCATGGATGAGTTTACTTCACGAATTGAAGAATTAAACTCAAAAGTTTCAATCAGGAAAGTGTCAGCTAGCCAACAGAATTTGGCATTGCAGGCAGATGGCTGCAATGCAGTTGCACCATCGTCTCTTTTTGGTGCTGGTATAGGTAATGGCCTGATGAGTGGCTCACATCTGCCCAATTCATCCTCATCTTCCCAATTGGCAAGGGAATCTGCTTTTATGGAAGAGGTAATTTCTAGATTTATATTTTACTATTCAAAACTTTTTCTCTACATTTATTCCTCATCTGTGAGGAAAATCAAAGACTTGAGACAATTTCTTCGCATGGCTATGATAAGAAAGATGCTTTACCAGTCCTGTAACTGTTTCATGGTTCTCTGTTGATTCCATGAATCCATTCTTTCTTCTGCGAGCAGGTATTACTCATTTCTCGTGGGCAACGTCAGATCATGCTTCAGATCGACAATCTGAGCAGCATGCTCCATGAATTTTACGGTGAACGGTCTCATCAAGGACGAACCGATGGCATATCAGATTTAGGATCGATTGGCGTTCCTTTACTTCTCTCTTTGGCTGTCGGAGGTGTTGGTATCCTGTTGCTAAAAAATATTTCGGCAAAAACATGAACCTGACTTGATCATGTTAGGCTGTGTTTGGTTACTCTATAATAACCCGAGATTACTTGAGCCCCCGATTAATTTTGTCATAGAAGAGATCACGACTCACAAGACGAGACTAATCTTGCGTGGTATTATCTCGAGACTAAGAACCAGACAGAGCTCACACAAACAGACGATATATTGTGAGATTAAATTGTCTAAACCATCAAATAGAATAGCGCTTAAAACGAGCATGTGTTGTATTGTGATGTATATAGATAATGGACATGTTGTGCATATATCGACAGATGAATTAATTGCTTTCTTGTACCTACAATAACATCCTGGGGTGGTTGGAAATGTGCTACAGGAGAGTTGGAAAATAATGAACAATTCGAAATCATGGAAGCATGTTTTAAGTAAACAAAACATGATTTCAGAATTTAGTCAATTGATGCAGTTATTATTAGTCTCTTTTTCTTATTGTTTGTCTCGTGATCTATATAGAAGGGCCTGGATCTCCAATTGTGAATCTGATTACCCAACAGCTCTCTGGCATTGGAAAAAATTAAAAAGGAGTGAATGACAAATTTGGGACCAATGTATTAGGGTTCGAATGCTAAACACCCCTATGTTTCAAAAATATCGCCACACACCTCTATGTATGGACCTAATATTATTTGAAGGACTTTTTCACTGTTTAGGACTTTTAAATCCTTTTTCCACTTGAATTTAACCAAAATGCCATTAGGGGCATTCTAGCCTCTCTAAAACTAAGGGTACCCATACATGATATTTTAATGTTGTTATAGTGGTACCTCAAATGAAATTTTAGTATTTTATTGGTACCTGAAACGATATTAAAATATAATACTTTACAATTTTCAAGGAAATAATTTGTCTTTATGTTTACACGTTTCACATGAAAGCTAATACTCATAATAATACTACCTTCGTCCCACATTAGGAGTCACATTTATTTTTCTGCACCCGTTTAATAAAAATGATACTCCCTCAGTCCCACAATAATTGTCACTCTTGGTGTTGGCACGGGTTTTAAGGAATGTAAAAAAAAGTTAGTTGAAAAAGTTAGTAGAATGTGAGACTCACTTTTTATATTGGTTTTATAATAAAATGTGAGTGAAGTGAGTAAGTGGAATGTGCGACCTACTTACCATTTATGGTAAAAATGAAGTGTGACAATTATTGTGGGACGGACCAAAATGAAAAAGAGTGACAATTATTGTGAGACGGAGGGAGTAATAAACAGTTAAAGTGAAGAAATAGTAAGATAAGAGAGAGAATAATGTAGAGAAGAGTAACTTCTAATGCACGACAGAGGTAGTATTATATTAATTTTTTTAAAAGTTGAACCTTCTTCATCCTCTCTGATGAGGACATCCATTTTTTTTTATCTCTGCAAACTTTTCTCTTGGTACATGTCTCTTACCTTTTTTATTAATCAATGATATTTAAAAAAAAAATCAATATAATAATACTACTATCAATTTCTTTTTGTTTAAATTCTTCTCCATGATGAAGGGTTCGCCATTGTTATTTTTATAGCAGGGTCTTCCCCAAATATACGTCTTGTTGGCCCCCAAATAAAGCAGGGTCTTCCCAAAGTTGGCCTCGTGCTGGGAGATTAAATGCCATAGTGTTTCCTTACGAAAAGATATGGCTCTGAACACTGGCAACTGGTAGGTATGGTTGAAAATGTGCAATAAAGCAGGGCTTTTGTTGACCAAGGCAGTTGCTGCTGCCGTATTTCCGACAAAAGCAGCATGGTGTAAGACGGTATCTCCGTTGTTATCCTGGATGGCTAGCGCCGCTGGTGACATCCTTTGCACCAACTTATTCACCAAATCGATTCACTTTTCTGTCGAAACGACAACGTAGAGAACGATTTCCAAATGTGAAGTGATGGCAGTGCTTAAGTCCATGTTTTGGATTGAATTCATCACAGCCTGCAAGTCTTCTCTCATCACTGCCCGATATAGAGGCAAATGAATGCTATAATCTCCACCTGCATCAACCGATTTTTATTAACCCGCGGTAAATAGAAAATGTTGCCCTTTATTAATACTTCAAAATAATATAGATAGTCATAAATTTATGCAATTTCTATATTTGTGAAAAAAGAACTATTATAGCATGGACGAAAAAATTAAACAAAACCAAAAAAAATTAAACAATCTAACTAAGAAAAACTTAAATATGAACTAACATTACCGAAACAAAATAATATTACATAAATGTACTACTATAGGTAAAGAGTAATAACCATACCGAGAAAAATTCTTCCTTTTGCAGAGAATTCGTGATGCAATGGATAAGACAATGAGGAATAAATTATAACCTAGCAAATGATACATATTCAAAGAAAAAAAGTTAAAAGTATGTACATTCCTGGGAACCGTGTCTTGAATTCTTGTTCCCGGCATCAAAAAAATAAACAATGTATGACTTTAGTTTTAGTAAATGACTTAAAAAATAGTAATAAGCTAAGCAACGATATGCATACCATCCGATCGTGGAACACACACTCCAAGGAGATTACATTGGTTTGTCTAGGTTTAATGAATTTATAAACGCGCATGCACCGCTCTAAAATTACTGACTGTAGATCGTTAAAGAAATTCCATTATGTGAACAAATTTTTAGTTTAGCGGAAAGTTGTGATGAAGTGAAGAGAAAAATAGTAAAATGAAATAACATCTTGCAGTTGATACATATTTATAGATATATAAAGTATTGAAAAAGAATCATAAATGTGACCGTTACAAATTAATAATTTGCATGATTACATTCATTTTTGTTTGTTTCTTACTTATGAAGAGCTATAGTGATGATTGATAAACGTAATCTAAGTTTATGGAATAAGAAGCGTTTTATTTTTATATATTAAAGTCCACAAGACCTAGCATTTAATTAGTTGACCTATCAATATAATAACTCAAAAATTTATATAGGTTCATTAATCAATTAATAATTCTTAATTATAAAGAACAAATTAACGGCTGCACTTAAGATGTAACTGCCGTATATGATTTTATCATTGCGTAAACAGTGAATTAGTTATTTCATAAACATTCAAATTAATTCCATAATTTATAAATATGCTAAAATGAGGACAATACTCCTCACATCCCTTAGGCCATAACCCCCAACGATAGGACCCGCATCTGACAAGTCGGATATCCGTACCCGATTTCAGCCAAATTTGTTGTCCTAATACCCGCTCCCCAACATATCGGAATTACTCGATACCAGTGTCGGTATCCCCTACCCGACCCGAAAATAAATTTATAAAAGAATAAATTTGTGGGACATAAAATATTTGTTACTCATTAACTAAAATAGAAAATTTGAAAACCCTAATAGCCGACAATATTTCCTAATTAATTTACTGTATTAATTTTCATGGTAAGCTTTGAATAGATTAGGAATAAAAGTGAGGGAAAACTCTATAAATACTTCCGGTCAAATCTTGTGCCAAAAGAAGTGGCTCGCTTATGGCGGGACGGAGGGAGTATTTCTTTAATCTATGCACTTTAACTCTTTTAGTATTTTCCACAATCTTTAAAAGTGGTATTAAAAATCATCAACTTTTCAAATTGTGCGGATTTCCCACGATAAAGTTTACGGCATAAATTTTGCCTACGTGGAATGCCGATATTAATTCTAGAACATCCATATCATCATTAGTTTCATCTTCCCTATTAGATGGAATGTAGCTCCGACTATTACACATAGATTTTTTGGCATTCAACGTAGCCAAATTTATGTTGAAAACTTTAGTATGAGAAATTCGCACAATTTGAAAAGTTGTTAATTTTTAAGACCACTTTTAAAGATTGTGGGAAATACCAAATTTTGTGAAAGTTCATAAACATTTTATTGAATTGATTAGGAATAAAAGTGAGGTGGAACTCTATAGCAAGTTCCGGTGAGTTGTTAATATTATATAGAATTGTATTTTTATCTTTTTATAATTATGTGCATAGATTAAAGAAATATCCCCTCCGTCCCGCCATAATCGAGTCAATTCTTTTGGCACAAGATTTGAAAATTAATTAAAAAAGTTAGCAATTGATCACACCATATAAAATATATTTTATATATTTTTAAATTATAAAATCTATTATGAAATATAAATATAATTATGAATAAAATATATTTAATATTACATCCGTCCCATAAGAATATGCACTCTTTTCTTTTAGTCCGTCCCACAAAAATATGCACTTTTCAATTTTGAAAACTCTTTTTTGTCTCTAATGAGGTGGGACACATTCCCCACTAACAATACTTTAATTACTTTTTCTCTCTACATCTCTCTTACTTTACCAATTTTGCATTAAAACTCATTTCGAACCCAAAGTGCATATTCTTTGGGGACGGAGAGAGTATATATTTTAAATTATAAAATATAAATAATATTGTAAAAATTGAAATTATCTATTTTCATTGATTTTGAAAGTCAGGTATACCAAAAAAATACGGTATACTGAACTTCGATACGACATACCGAAAATGAGGTACGATATCGGAATTTCACCAAACCGAAAATAAGATATATCGAAGTTCGGTATACTGAAAATTTTGGTAAGGTATAGGTATGATTTTTTCGCATACCGAATTTATGGTAAGATATACAGTACGGGTTTCGGTAAGGTATACCGTACCTATCCACCCTTTACACAATGCATGACATTTTTTGTGACTGAATTAATGTTTTATTGAACATATTTTCTGTTGTATCATAATGTTGTACATTTAATATATTTTTTTTGACTGAATTAATGTTTTATTGAACATATTTTCTGTTGTATCATAATGTTGTACATTTAATATATTTTCTGTTGTATGATTAATGTGTGAAAAAACATGAATTCAAAATGTTCATTCTACCATAAAAAAATAGTTACAATATGCAAAGTCCAAGTACAACCATATTAAAAGATAATTAAAAGTTCAACCATCGGTGGATTTTGTGAAAATTGAGTTTAGTAAACTAAAATAGTAAAGAGAATAAAATTGGAGAGTGGAAATAGAGTAAAGTATTAGTGACATTTGTTGTTTTTATTTTTACTCAGTAACAAAAGAAATGATTCGAGTAATTTAGACAATCCAAGTTCCAAAATAAAATACGACTAATATAGGATGGTCGGAGTACTAGATAACTTGAGCAATTGTGATTATCCCCGCGAGTCCAATCAAAATGTTTGATAAACAAAAACAGAAAAAGCATTACACTCAAAGCTTAGGAAGAATACATAACATCGTTACAACATTTTTGAGCGCCTAATAGTAATACCGTTGATTGATATGATAAGAAACTTGAAAACCACTTTTTTTTTGTTTTTTTTGCAGCCGATCAACTAGGTTTAATCCAGTTATTAGGGATAGTGTAGGCTTGAGGAATACTAAATCCAAGAACTTCAATCAGTATTAAAGCTTTGTTCTTCAGTACCCTCATATACAAATTATACAATAAGAAATAAGTGATGAAAATGAGTATTTGAAAATTCATTCCACGCCTCCTTATGGAAGAGTAAAAAAAACCATATGACTAAAGAGAAAAAAGGCTTTTTTGACGATGTAAAAACTATACCTAATGAACACACATAAACAGGCATGGAATGGATTAAAATCATAGGATCTTTAAGTAATCTTTTAGTAGAGCGAGGACCGAGTTAGAGTGAGAAGCTCCTTCAAATTTCTCAACCAAAATCCCATCCATTCTAGCTTGGATTGCATCAGAAGATTCCATCTCATGTATCAAGTCTTTTATTGCTTCGTTTGCTTCGACAAAGGCATCCCCCATGCCGCTCAACATTTCAAGGGGAGATGGCGGCTGTGATAGCTCTACAACAGTCACCTGATGTCAAACAACGCATTAGATAATCCATACACTGATTCTACAAAAAAATGCTAGTATGAACTAGATTCAAGCTCCACGAGATGGAAAACTAGTCATGAAATCTGCATAGAAAAGGAAACAATTGAAACACAGGGCCAATAACTTTAGGAACTTTTGACAAGCAATTGACTTATGACTTCAAACTCTTAATCTACCCTCCTAATGAGCCTCAGCTGTTGTTTTCAAACAGCATGTAATATTTGCAATATATTTGACTAAAGCAAACCAAGTGCAATTTGAAGCTCTGGTTATCGATTAGCTTTATTGACTTTTTTGCCAAACCCTGTACATTAGCACTTGGCATACCAAAGAAAGCACATTATCAACAATTATGTTAACGATCCAATCTGTAAGCACATCTAATAATTTGCTTTAATATAGACACCTGTTTCTCCAGTGGTATATTCGCCTTCTGTTTTGCTATAGCTATTGCCCGAGAAAGTCCGCCAATAGCATCAACCAGACCGAGCGAAGCAGCATCCTCACCAACCCAAACTCTCCCCTGTGCAGCCTGTTCCATCTTGTCCACCTGCCACATGCTAGCTTGAGTTCACAGAAACACATGAAACTACCGAATATATAGAATGATATGATGAGGCAAATTTTGTTGAATAGCGTACTGTCATTGATCTTGAAGAGGCTGCCTTATCTCGAAACTGTTTGTACATGTCATGTGCTCTCTTGGAAAAAAGTTCAGCTTCATCTGCTCTGCAGATCAAATACACTAATCGCTCAGTGAATGAATTATACCCAAGTATTGACTAGATAGATAAGTAGGCATGTAGTAAGTCCAAATGATGGCATTAAAAAAAAAGGATTATATTCACTACGTTTTTCTTTGAACATAAATAACAGTCGACAAGGATAATTTTTTGTTCTTAGAAACGCAGTCGCCACTTGAATATCCTATACTCACTTACATAGCTCATGGGACCAAGTAAGTGGGTGGAACCTTGTACAGTGATCATTGAAGTCTAAAAAGCATGCCATAAAAATTATACTAATGACCAAAACATGTTCCATGGTATCAGTACTCAAATCAGCATAACTCAAACAATTTCAGAACTCTTACCAAGCAAAGCAGATTCTGTATACATGAACCAGGGAAGTATAAAAATCATTTAGCAATGCTAAATGTTTCAGCTAGAATATCTGGAGGGCATACACTCAGTAAAAGTGAAAGAGAGCATCACAATTTCTAAATCTAACATCCTGATCCCTCCCTCCCGTTTAGACATATCTAAGTCATACTATATTAAAATGTTATGGGCGGCATATTACATGAGCATGTGATGGCAGCAAATATGTTGCCAAAACCATGTTCATATAACTGAAAAAAGAGGTTTGTTTCAGGGTGAAAACCTCAGTGTCACATGAGGAGGAACATGAAGTGGGAAATTAATCATGAACTCATCTTACTGAATAATTTATTCCAATATTGGCATATCTAAAACTCATGCAAGTCCAGCTCCACCTTGAAATGGATGATCTGGAGGTCAATCATAGAAAATATTCTTCCTTCTTTTAGATCTATACAGATAGTCAAAGCTATTGATAATAAGAACTCTTTAACGCAAGTCCACACATGAGCTTGTAACAAAACTTTGATTCAGAAATAGATGTCAGTATCATCAATCTAAATATACTTATTACTTAAGTACTCCCTCCGTCCCAAGATATTAGACTCATATACCACTTTGGGGTGTCCCAACATACTTGAGCCATTTCTATTTATGGTAAAAATCAACTTTATTACCACCTCCACTTACACCACTAAACAACACCTCCTAATTTCTTGTGCCAAAAGAAATGAGTCTAATATCTTGGGACGGAGGGAGTAAGCAATTATAAGTTTATCGATACTGGAGATATGTTGGCTTGGCCTCGTAATGATTTCTTGCATTCTTACTTTACAAACATAAATGGTTTATGAGACAGTCTACCAACAATTAAGAGGACAAGACATTCACATATCACCATCAGCAAAACAAGGAGATACCTGAATGGTCGATGTTCTGCAGCAAAAATTTCTGCATATTTTCCTCTTGATATGATCTCTTTATTGAAGCCGATATACTCATATAACTTTCCCAAATTGAACTTGCCTATAAGTTGAAGTGAACTCAAATTTAAAATTAGTATAACCAATAAAAAATTGGTAAGACTGATAAAGCTTTATTACTTTCAATAAATTAAAGTTTCTACTCCTACAAAATCAGTTTAGGCATAAGGCTCTAGGACCTTTAACACATTAACCTTTAATAACTAAGGCCAATATGCACTCTACAATTCAATTAATAATGCTATACATCGATTCTTTTCATGATCTAACAACCCAGCTGATATTTTAAACCATCCACATGAACAGTTCTTCAACAATTACACTTGATAGTTGAAATTGATTGAAAGGACAGGAACTGATTATCTTAGCAGTTTGAAACAAGACAAAATCTGGGTTAAGCTAAGAACAAAGTTTTTGTCGGATAAGATTCAAGGTCTTTTGAAGGTAACCTGTCACGACTCCAATTGAACCAGTTAACGTAAGCCTCTCTGCTACTATAGCATCTGCAGCCATTGCCATATAGTAACCTCCACTAGCAGCTACATCGGACATTGATGCAATAACAGGCTTAGCAGCAGCCAAAAGTTTGATTTCCCTCCACATTCTGTAATCAATATACACACTAATAAACAAACACTAAATTTTCAACCTGGTGACGTTGTGGATAACTGTAACGGATTTCTCTTGAAAAGTAGACCTTACCAAAGGAACCAAGTACTATGATTCCGTTAGATGCTATCTGCTATCAGCATCCAAACAAGATAAAAATATAAAGGACACTTAAAAATAGTGCTTACAAATCAGAAGCAAGTGCATCTCCTCCAGGGCTATCGATCCGAATGACAACAGCTTTGTATTTTTTTGACACTGCAAAAAAAAACAGTAGTATTCAGATCAGGTGATGAGAAATTGAAAATGCTACAAAACATACTATAGGTTCATTTTTTAACACTCCCTCCGTCCCCAAAGAGTATGAACTATTTCCTTTTTCGTCCGTCCCTGAAAAGTATGACTTTCTAATTTTGAAAAAGTCAAACAACCTATTACCCCCTACACATCATTTTATTTACAACTTATACCATTACTATTACCAACTTATACCACTAGAATAATGTGGACCCCACTCTCCACCAACATTATTTCCACTACCCTTTCTCTCTCTCTCTCTCTCTCTCTCTCTCTCTCTCTACTTTTCCCCTTATTTATTAAAACCCGTGCCGAACCCATCGTTCATACTCTTTGGGGACGGAGGGAGTAAGAAACATTATCATATGTTATAAAAAGATAAAACAGTAGTACAAAGGAGCGAGTTATGTCCAGAATGAGGGTCATCTACGGCTAATTCTGACACAGAGAAAAAAAAAAGCACTGAATTCCGTGTTTCACTTCAATCGTCATTAAGTATTTATAATGAAGCAGATAATTTGTTCTTCAAACAAAAGGTGGATCAGACAACAGCTATTAGGTATACATAACATTTATTGGTAAATCATCATGTATCCATATATTTATTACTTCCTCCGTCTCATATATCTCGGTCAATTTCCCTATGGGAACACCTTTGAATGGTATTTATTACTCGCACACTTTTACACCATAAGTCAAATCGTTTAAATACCCATGCCCAAAAGAAACAGGCCAATATATATGAGATGGTGGGAATACATTGTTTAACATTCATATCATACACATATAATCTAAGCACACACCACCTTTAAGGGTTAGTTCTGATCCCATTTGTGGCCCACTTTGAATTGTTTTATTACTGAATATAATATCTTCATTTCTGATTCAGTCATCAAAAAATGTTTATATACAAGGATGATAATATTTGACAAAAGAAGGTGGACGACAACTATAAGATGGTCCAGTCAACCTTCAGTTATTGTGGACAGCATAATTCTCCTATTTAATAACATGTCTTCACCAATAATAGGTCTTACTTACATGCCAGAAGAAAAAGATATCATGTCCTCACTAGCAAAGGCATACCTTTTACTCTACGAATCTTCTGTATGAACTGCTCAGCGATAATCCTTGAGCTGGGCGCATTAAATCGGCCTTGAGTTCGGCTGATACTCCCAGAGGCTCTAATTATAGCTATCAAATCTTTACTACCGGTCAACCCTAGAGTTGATCTTCTAACATTACAGTACTTTCTGCATGCATAATATACATTGCATCACAATCACCATCTTTTTTAACAATGTGAATCAAGTACTGTCTGGGGTAAATTTTAGTTAATAAGTACCTATAAGATATCAATTACATTTCCAATATAGTATAGCAGAACTAAGTAGACCAATTCCAGCTCGAGACAAAAGACAATAAGGTGCTTAGAAGAAAACTAGATCAGCAAACATTAATAAGAATATCTCCCAGAAACAAATGCGCTTCCATATCCAGAATTTCAAATTCAAGTTTCAATCACTCTCAGAAACAAAAGTCTTAATTATTAAAAAATCACCCAAGGTCTGACTTCATGTACACTTCTTGACCAGCATAAGTGGTTTGGGTATAGAAAACAGACTTAAGAGATATTTAAGTTTAGTGAATCATCCCCATACACTAAAGTCTTCAGAACCAACCATTCCCTTTTCTCAAGGAAACAAATTGTATTAATAAAATAAAAATAGAGTTATAAAGGGATGACATATCCTTCCCCACATTGTGATATCATCAACCCAGCCCAACTATACAACTACAATCTCTAACAAAATCTCTCTCTCTCTCTCTCTCTCTCTCTCTTTCTCACACACACACACACACACTAATTATGATTGTAAATCAAGTTAACATGGAGACTAGCACTTAAGATAAGTAGGCTGTAGAATTAAAGAATCATATAAACTAAAATATACCAGTATGGAAAGCCATGTAAGAGGAAACTTATATGGAAGTATCAATTGAAAATAGCATACTAATGCCAATAATAAAAAAAATTATGTGAAAACTAAAGATAGATATACACCTGTAGCCAACAGTTGGAAGCAATTTGGTGTGCGGAATACCTAGACGTGTTCTCAGCAAGTCCATTACCTGAAATTTAAGATTATGTGAAGATGCTCTAAAGTGATTAACAAATTGAACATAAGCTGATATTCAGGTAGTAACACCACCAAAATACATGAGCCAAAAGAATTTTAATTTGGCATATAGACAAACCAAGTGTTAGAAAAAAGAAGGGAAAAAGGAAAAATATGGTATCTGACAACACTCTGAGAAAAGGAAATGAAATGCAGTTGACAGAAAGCTGAATCTCCTTTAGATGAAGACCCTCGGCTGGTGCCATTCAACAACAATGATAAATAATGGCGCCCTCACATCTCAAATGACAACTATATATAATCCTACCACTATGACATAATTAACATAGACATAATGATAATAACTAACTACAATTATTCCCCACTTATGCTAGTGACTCTGATGACTCCAAGTAACTGACATCTTGTGCTCACTCCACAACCCACCACCAGGTAACTGTTGCCCCTAAAATTGATAATGACTGATCGTTCAATATATACTCGGCATTAAAATAACATGTTATCGGATAAGCTTCATCCGAATAAACTATAGAATATTCTGTTCTGTGGACTTTGGGTACCATTCTGCATGGAATCTGTGCACTTACCTTGTTTGTTTGTAGACTTGTAGTGGAGCACTCCACCAACTGACTGTGAAGAATCTTATTATTGCCAAAAGATATACCTCCCTAGGTCGTCTAACTAGGCTAGGTCCATTTTCCACTGAGACATAATGATTTCTGCAATATATCCTTCCCTAGTGTTACAGACATCAGAAACAGTTGCTGCCAGTTGAGTATATTTCTGCCCAGGTATCAACTATAGATCTCTTGCCTATTCCACTCATCCAGCAGGGCTGACAGAGGCTGTCAGAGACAAGCATTCGTTATGCCAATCCACAAACTATAGAAAGAAGTTCATTTCAAACCAATTCCCTCAGATTTTCCAACTTCACAGCCACAGACTTCATTGTCATCGCATGTATGTAGAAGTTCATTTCCTTTAAAGAACATTTCAAGAAACCTCATTTTTTGAAAATGGCATTGCTTCAGAAACTATTTCCCCAAGTAAACAATGAGATGATGTCCTAAAGGGAAAATGTAAAAGAGCAGAGATTGAACTTAACAACTTTAATTCTGATTGGAAACTAAATACTGGATCTAACAAGACCAAAATTTTGGTATTCAGGAAACAAATTTCCTTGAATGATATCATATACTACTATTCTATACTTGTACAAAGGGAAAGGTAGATCGGCATGAGTAGAAGCAGAAATACAAAGTCTGCTACTGTTTAAGATTGACCAAATACAAGTACTTTCTAGCAAATCAAATATCAACAATTACGAAAGAATTGTGGAATACCTCATCGTCATATTTAATATCCGTTATCAATCCTTCTTTCTTCATTCTCTCAACTTGATGTGCTCCTTCATTAATAAAATTTTCAATATCTTCTTTTTGTTTTCCTGTAGAAGACAAGACAAGACACATGAGTATCAGTCTTTCACACACTACCAGAAACCAGAAAAGTAAAGGCAATGGCACCTTTTGCAAGTGAAACTTTGTCGAGCCAATTTCTGTGGATGTTATCAAGCAAAGAAGCCAGCATCTCACGATTCTCATCAGACATGCTTTTACGCGTAAGTTGGTCACCGGCACTTTTGTATTTCCCAACCCGTTCAACTTGAGGCTCAACCCCAATTTTCTCGAACACACCTTTCATGTACCAATAAAATCATCAATCATTACTAAATTTTGGGGAGGAACAAAAATGATATTTATAGTGATAGAACCAACTTGAAACTAAACATCAGTTTGATTGGTTGGCTTTCAACTTGTGAGCATGAGTAAATTCCAAACTCCATTTATGTTATCCAGAACTCAATATGAACTTCTGTCATACGAAACACAGAAAAACCACATACCACCTAGATAGCCTAAATTATATCTTCAATGGACTAATTTCCTCTCAGCATGAAAACAACATAAACTCATTACCAATCAGTTACCTCTATCTTCTAGTTAAATTTTCAAACATTAATTACATTCAGAATCACTTAGTTGAAGAGCACAGATGCTCAGATCGGCATTAAATTTTGCAAAACTTCTTGTGACCACATGGAAGAAACTTCAACAAAATTGTAAATCAAGTTCACACAACAAAATAATTATTCTTACCATGTGAGAGCATGGATAACAGAATTGCAAATGCAAACTCGCACGTGCATTTCACTATGTAAATTTATACTCCTCCTCGATTGGGCCAACTGAGGAAATAATAAATATAAAAATTTGATGACATACTGGGTAACCTTTTGCCACATTTTTTGAGGAGAAATATATTTTTCCCACAGCTCAGTGTAACTGACTCACCACTAAGAAATGATGCCTGAACAAGGAACCCATATAATCCAACATAGGCACTTGGTGGAGCATAAAGTTCCTCACAAGCAGAGCCAATGTAATATTCTTTCACTCCGCATGTAGGCACATAGCCTATGATGAACTTACCTACAAATTGCAACCAGCACAAAATAGATGAACATCTATGCAGCATCTAGACTTAGTTTTGAGTGAGAAATCTTAGTCACCAAAAAAAATGATCAGCAGATAGTACAAAACAAGTAGGAATCATCTGATGAGGGTTCAGGCAAGTAAAAAATTAAATATAAATATAACAAACTCTCTGGATAGAAATGCTATACAGATTTTGCTGTTCTAAAATAGGTGTATTATACTTCACTAAAACAAATAACATCTCGACAAAAAGAAACGTTTCACAACAATTGAAAGTACTAGATTGTAACAAATAAAAAAATTTCCATAATTGGCAGACTCCAAAACAATAATTATCAAGTTGAGGTTGCTGGTAAGTTAGCTGACAAAATTTATTTGACATGTGACAACAATATGAAGTGTTTACTGTTTAGGTATTTTGAAATCCGAGTGTACAAGCAAGTGGTAGGTATAGAGTTTTTCGGAAAATGAAGTTCAGCCTTAAAAAATAGGGCTGTGTTTCAAAAATTGTAAATAACAGGCATACTATTGCCTTATCGATACTTTAAATCAGTAAATGGGAAAATGCATTGAAACTAAACAACTTCGAGATTCGCACTTCAGAAAGACAAGTGTGCATAGATTTGCAATGCAAGCAATAAAAAGAAGTTCATAAATCAGCAAAAGTACCTGATTTTTTAAAATCTAATATGTGCCTCCTAATCTCATCTAGCTTTCCCCACCCACAACTCAAGTTATCAATATGGAGATAAATGCCTGCTACACGAGGATCATAAGCGGCTTTTTCAAAATTCCCGCAAATTTGAGGCAATGATAGTGGCCTGGAAAAGCTCCTCAGCTGATCTGTTATCTGACATAAATTACTCAAAAGTTTAATCATATGTGAAATTGAACTTACTAAACTTCAAATCCTCATATATAATCTTCAAAATATTAAGAAGCATAAAATGGCTGAATAGGTTGTGCATTAGGCCTTTCATTATTAAAATTTAAACTTTTCCAAAGGAATTAGCCTCTTCCAATGAGGCAGCGAATCCCTCTCCCAAAATAATCATTCAAAATCTCAGGTACAATAGCACATAAATCCGATGAAACAATAAAAAACTGAACATGGTGAAAATCAATGATCAGTAACTGCCAAATGAAGAAAACAAAAATAAATCATAAAAACCTCGCCGCGAAGAACTAACTTGAGAACACTGCCGCTCTGGAAGCGTCGCCAAGGCAAAGCGAAGAAAAGTCTAGTCTTAACCATAAAATCCTCCCACGCAGTGCGCGGCCTGTAGACAAAGTCTCCGGTGGGATACTTGCCGTCATCATAACCGCTGAGGTTCGTCGTATCCGGCTTTGTTTCTCCATTGGTGTTGGTCGAAAAAACTCGGAAGTTGGGGGCGTGTATATAGAGGCGGCCGCGTATGGAGTGATCAAGTGAGAGGGAGGTTAAGCGAAATAGAAGCTTCGACATTGATTCTATTCTCTCTCTTTCCCAATGGCTTTTCAGTATGCAAAGAATCCGCAACTTGCTTCACAAATGGAACCCCCTATTTAATTTATTTAAGGTCTGACTTCAAGTTTACTTGCTAATCAAGCTTTTAAATTTATACTACTCCATCTAGTAGAAAAGTCCATTGACACACAAAAATAAATGTCACATCTTAACTGCTGCAACCATTTCCCCCAAGAGATGAGAAGCTACAGAAATGCCAAACCCTATTTACCAGTACTATGTTATGATTTTTCATTTATTACAACAATTATATGTATTTAAATACTCCATAAAGTTAGTAAGAAAATTATAGAGCATTACTAAAATATACAAATACTCTCTCCATTTCCTGAAAATTTGTTATATAGTTTCATTTCATTGTCCCACAAAATTTGTTAGTGGACCTACATTCCACTAATTCATTTTTACACTCATTTTATTAATTTAAAGTAGGAAATGACATTGTACAAAACTTTTTCAATTCATTTTCTATGTACTCTCTCCGGTCCAGAAAAGATAACTCACTTTCCTTCTTAGTTTGTTACAACCAAAATGATTCATTACTAAAAATAGAAACAACTTTATCTCTACTTTATTCTATCTCTTTACTTTAATCTTTCCATTTCACGTACAAAATAAAGTTGCATAAATTATCGTGCCACCTAAAGAATGAGTCATCTTCCTTGATACGGAGGAAATAGTATATTTTTTAAAACTCATGTCTAGTCAAAATGTGACAAAATTTAAGGTTCGGATGAAATACTACTCTTTCCGTCCCAATTAAGCTGAGTAAAAAAATTTTGGCATGAAGATTAAGAAATTGTGTTGAAAAATAGAAAATAAAAATGGAGATAAAGAGAGAGTAAAGTAGATAATGAAATAAAGTAAAATTGATTTGATATATATTTATTTTAAATAACTAAAGTTAATAGAGATATTCCAATATGAGATGACCAAAATCAGCTGCGACTCGACTTAATTTATTGATTTGGTTGCGGGGTGTACAGAATTTCGGAAAAAATGGAGGGCAGAACTGCAAATAAAATGTAAAGCGTTACGTCAACAACTAGGTATTCTGAGTGTTCTTCCCACAGCGTCTTGATTCCCCCGTTTCTCGACTGTGCTGCTCTCTCGCTCTCTCTCTAGGCTTCCCACAGTCCTCAATGAGTCGTTTCAAAGAGGAAGAAATTGGAACTCGTCTTCGAAATGGGGAGTCAGCGCCACCGCCGCCCACTTCCAATGCGGTTATGCACGCACAAGCTGCCTCAAGCAACTCCTGCCAACCTCATTTAGCTGAACAAGTACATTTCTCTGCCTCTTCTACTTCTTCTTCTTCGTCTTTTCCGTTTCATGTCTGCCAATTCCTCGTATTCTCCTAGCTTTTAGGTGTCATTTCGATTTTGAGTTTTGTGGAAATCGGTGGTTCTATGTTTCATTTTGATTGTGATTTTGGAGTTAAAATGAAGCAGAAAAACGGCAAGAGGACGAGTGATATGACTCTAGAAGAGATGTACTACAACAGCCAATATGATTTTGAAGATGACGAGGACGAGGACAGTGATTGGGAGCCTTCGACCTTGCCAGCCCATGATGTTATGGAAATTCCGAAGTGGTTTTGCCTAAATTGCACTATGCTTAATATTGGGGATGACTCTCACTGCGACGTAGGCATACGTTGCATCCTGTTTTGGTTTTGTGACCTTTTTTTTATTCCATTATCATTACTTATGTCGCATTATTTTATCCAAAAGGTGTGTGGGGAACATAGAGAATCTGGAATCCTAAAGCATGGGTTTGTGGCTTCCGCCTCATGTCGAGAAGGTGCTACTGAGAATGGTGTACATGTAGCTGATGGACTACAAGGTTTGAGTTTGATCTAACAGTTAAATTGACTATGTCTTTGTATTCCCAGAACATGGATTTTGTAGTGAATTTTCTTAAATTTATGATGTTTTATCATTGAGCAACAATCTAGTAAAGTGAGGCCAAACATGGAAGATGAAAGAAGGGTTTGGTTTAAAAAGCTAATAGTCTTCTCTGACATAATATATAAGTTTGTAGGGATGGACTAGCAGGGATCTGTACATGAAAATCGTGCCATTATGCTCTTGCACTGGGTAAAAGGTTGTTTTAGATGGTTCATTGGGCACTGGCCAACTGATGGCTGGCCTTGATTCATGTAGTTTCTGGCCATCCAATTTGTTTAGTTAGTTCACTCTTTATGCTGTGAAAACCCAGTGAGATTTATTCGGTGTTGATGCCCCTTAGGCTAAGAAAACTTTGAGTTTGTACCTGTTGCCCCCATACCCTAGATAAAATGAAAGCTAAGATGAGCTAGAGTTATGAGTCAGCCATTTTTTCTAGTCCTGTCTGTAACTGTATTTCACAGTAATTTGTCTAGTCCTACTTTTGCTTTAGTCTGTTCTCGCCAACTATACCTCATGGATTTTCTATTTGCCACTGAGAGAACTAAACCTAAATTATTTGTTTTCAGGCTTCTTTGTTTATTTATTGCTATAATGAATTTTTAATGTAAAAATATTAGAATTTTAGTTGATTGCTACAAATAATTTTGTTGTGTTACATACCTGTCAACAAAGCTCACAATGTGGTTAGATCGAGATTTATGCTCTCTTTCAAATTGGCCAGTTTCATTGTTCACACTTAACAGTGGTTGAAAATTAATTGTTTTATTTGCTTCTGAACATGTATAGATCCTCTAGTGCAAAGTATTGCATCAGATAACCCTACTGCCATAGGCTTTGACGAGAGAATGCTCCTTCACGAAGAAGTATGGTAGTCTGCCCCCTTTACCTATTTCTCCGCGCATTGCTACCATGTTATCTATCATTCAGAAATAAAGCTGTGACATAAAGTAAATGTTTCACTTCACCCTCCCCCTCTGTATTGAATATATTTAAGTAACAATCCCCAACATTCTTATATGTGCATACTGATAATTTGGTTCTTCAAGCATGATCCTCTCCGTTTCCTGTGGCAGACAGTAACCAGATATCAACGACAATCTTTTTGATTGGATCTGAACTTCTTTCCACTGTTTCTTTTGCAATGTAAAGGTTGTAATGAAGTCTCATCCCCATCCTGAGAGGCCTGATCGAATTCGAGCTATTGCTGCCAGTCTTGCGACTAAAGGTTTCTTAGAATTACTGATACCCTTCATCTCTTAACAAAAGAACAATGCTTCAATATCTAGCTGTCATGTTATAGTGTCACGGACCCCTTCAATTCTTTGGTTGAGTGATTGACATGAAGCTTGGTGCATCTCCCTGAACATGCAGGTATATTTCCAGGAAGGTGCCACCCAATCTCAGCAAGGGAAATTACTCAAGCAGAGCTCCTTAAGGTAAGATAGAGTGACCAGATACTATTTGGTCACGACCTACTTTGCTGCTAGAAGTCATAATTTGGTATTTTGTGGTTTTTCTGGATTTCACACATGTAAAGTTTCTTAACATAACTTCCTAAGTTCACACCAGAGGGATAAATCTAGGGCTGAATTCATTAAAACAATGCATAAAAAATATAAAAATGTACTTCTGCAAGAATTGTGCTCCTTGCTGAGGCAATTGGAAGGTGTTCATCAGGATGTTGTCAGGACCTGGTTTTCATTCTTAGAAAATTCAAGTTCTTTCCATGGTTATTGATGTTGGGTGAGTTGCTGGAGTGAGATGTTTATATAGCTGGTTCTTGCATATTCCTCTGTTTCCAAACTGGTGGTAAGTCTTATGTAGGAATCCATCTGAAGACCTAGATCATGTATTCATACATTGCAACTTCTCCCCTAGGTCATGCTGCTGTTGATTGTTGAATGAATGGGCATACAATGGATCCTGGCACATTCAGTTAGTACTTGTTTATGGCTTAGTTTGGCTATCTCATTTTTAAAATGGGTGAAATACTATGGGCTGTTATTGTTCGAGCTGTTTGTTGGTGACAAGAAAGGAATTGGTGAAATTTTAGGGATCAAGTAGAATCCTTAGAGAAGTACAAGATACGTAAAGTCCAGAGTTGGTTGGTGGATCTCGTAATCAAAATTTATGATAATTAAGAGAGTTTGCATGTTTGTTTGTTTCTTTTTCTGCTGTTTCTGGAGATTGGAGTTGTATCTTTAACTACGATGTCATCTTTCTTCTAATAAAACCTTTTGCTTCTTGTCAAAAAATGGAACAAAAATTTTCAAAGGAATTAAGAGTGATTATTTTTCATGTGTTTGGAACAGAGAGTATGGTTGTATTGTTAATACATATTCCATTTTTGAGACATTAGGTCCACTCCGTCGAGAATGTTGAAGCTGTTGAAATCACTAGCCGTGTTTTCTCTAGGTAAGCCTACCTGTTGCAGTTAATGATTTCTTGGTCCATATGCTTATATGTTTCATGTTTATGTTGTAATGTTCATTTTTCTGTTCTTAAAATAGAAATGGGGTTTGTTTCATTTTAATGTCTGCAGCTACTTCACACCTGATACATATGCAAATCAGTATTCAGCAACTGCCGCCCGGCTTGCTGCAGGCTTATGTTTTGATCTTGCTTCAGCTATATGGTCTGGACGTGCCAAAAATGGATTTGCTTTGGTAAGAAAACATTGAGACTTTCAGGAATCTTGTTTAAGAATTTAACTTAGACAAACGCTTATCATAATAGGTGAAATAGACTACTAGACTAGCATTACAAACTCATTGATCACCACTCCATCTTCAATGAATTAGGTTCGTCCTCCTGGTCATCATGCTGGAGTTAAACATGCTATGGGTTTTTGCCTTCACAATAATGCAGCACTTGCTGTGTCAGCAGCTAAGAATGCAGGAGCTAAGAAGATTTTAATCATTGACTGGGTAATTACAATAACTTGTTCTTGTCTGAAGGTTAACTTTGCAACAAGGTTTTCCTAACTATTCATATTATCATCTCGCAGGATGTACATCATGGCAACGGCACACAAGAGATATTTGACAAAGATAAATCGGTGAGATTTCATGGACTGATGGGCTTCTGTATTGATTGATGCTTTTCAACTATTATAACTACTAAATTTTATTTATCATATTATTAGCTACTACATTTTAGAGGCATTGAACTCTAAAGTCCAATAACTGACGATTTTTTTCTTCCTGATACTCAACTTGATGTAGCTGGTATTTGTTGGTTCATCTGTTGTTTCAGATTGTTCTTTGTTTGTGCGTGATTCTAAATTTAGTTATTTAAACTTTGAAGTCTTGCATTTCTTTTTTTTTAAGCACCCATTCTACTCCCTTTTTTTCTAGTATTCTGATCCTAACTCAGGTGAGAATTTGGTTATCTTCCCTGGTTCTCATTATTATATATCTATGCAAAAAAATCCATCGCTGAACCCATGATCCTGTTCATGATGGATTCTCTCATTTGTCTCGTTTTTGTTTTTATTTAGTTGGGTGTCGGTGGCTGGACACTGTAATACCATGTAATCACATGCTCAAATTTGTTTATAAGAATTTTCGAATGTTTTAGAGCCTATAAATAAGCAAGTGTCAAACATCAGTGGTTGATTGGTTAAAATTACTTTTGAGTATACCTATTTCATTTTGCATACACTTTTCGTTTGGTAGATCAAATATACTTTTTTAGAACAGCAATTTCATCTAACCCACTAAGGTTGGTTAATAATTGATAGCTATGCTCCAATTCCATGCACTTAATTTCAGGGTTCTTGGGACTGCCATGGTGGGGGGGGGGGGTATTATAACCATATTAGTAGCTTCTGATGGTTTGCAAGGAATAGAAATATGGGGACAAATAAAATAAACAGAGACCATAGTAACTTAAAAAATCAATGTGTGTATACCAATTGATCAGAATTAGAAGATACAAAAGGCCTGTAGGACATAGATAGGTAACATATTCATATTGTTGAATCTTTTGATGTTGCTCTCACATACAAATGCTGCTTATGCATGTACAAGTAGAGAAATTTTCTTTTAAGCAACTGGCTTGATCTCTTGAGGCTGATTTACCAACTTCCAGATAGAGCATCAAGTCTTCATTTCATTCAGATGGAATTCTTTGCAGCTCTTTTGAAAACCTTTATTTTCCAAATAGACATAAACATGGTGAACCGTTCTTTAGTTAGTTTCACATATATGCAAAGTGTTTTAGAGGGTCATATTGTGAATTTTTTTTTATTGAGACTTTAAATTGTTATTTTTTTGTTTCCGATTGAATAAATCATTTGTTATTTAAATAACAAATTTATTTTTGAGACTTTTGAACTGTTAGGTTTTGGATGCGGTAGACATTATTTATGTATATTCGATCTATTATTTTGATCGAGTTGATTATTATCAATGTAGTTCATGTTTTTTTTTTCTCTGATTCAAGAGATTTTTGTTTTTCTCTCTTAACCTGCCAGAGTTTTTCTCATCCCTCCTAAATTTGTTTCTCTTTTTTTATTTGACCTCTATTCACCTTCCTTAAGATTCTTGTTTTGTGGTACATTCTGTTTTAGGTTGTTTCTCTGTTTTATGAAATCTGATTCCCTTCCTATCCATTTGACTGAAACAACTCAAATTCCTAGAATTTGCTTTTTATCTTACAGTTCACGTTCAACAGAATGGTTGTGTTATGTCACTGTGATGCCACTTTCTCTAATACTTGGGGAATTCTAAATGAACTATGCCATACATATTGAGCAACTAAAAACTGAAATGTTATCCCTCTGTTTCCATTTTGCAGTTCTTTTACTTGTATATTACGTAAGGAACCTTTTTGTATGACTGCATGTGTGTTTTGTAGGTTTTGTATATATCTTTGCATAGGCATGAAGGTGGAAAGTTCTATCCTGGTACTGGATCTGCTTATGAGGTAGTGTAATACATATAAATATAGTAGTTCTGTTCATGACAAGTGCCTTAAGTTGTCGCAGAATTTTTCTGGCCTATTTCGTTCTCCCTAATGTTCTTTTATGTATTTCTCCACGATACCAGTTTATTGCAACATTGTATTTATAGAATTATATATTTCATACCTTTCCTGCGATTGTTTTGATGTATTTACTGTTGGACTAACGTGCACTATAAATTCTGTGGAAAAATAAAAAATACTGAAGCATTTTAGGCCCTATATTTTTTGACTCCTTCCTAGCCATGTTCTGGATCATGAAAGTGGAGAGCTTATATCTTCTGTTAAAATTCAAATTACTCTATATAATAGTATGACATAAGTTTAGCTCATGATTTCCATATGCTACAGGTTGTCAGCAGAAATGTAATATCCTCATTTTCCTTATAAACTTTGTTTATCAATACCTTTACAATAGAGAATGAATAGGGGTTCATATTGTCATCATTGGGCATGGTTTGTTAACAAAGTCATGTCTTGGTTGTTATTCTCCTAACCAGGATCTTCTATTTCCATGCTCTGCGAAGAATGTGGTCACATATGTAGCATTGATCTTTTTGCTATAGCACCTGGTGCTATGCACCCCACAGACAAGAATGATGTCTTAACGGAAATATTATCCATTGTTACTGTAACTTTTGTTTGTGTTTGTGAAGGCTGAAGGAAAATAGTATAACTTTCCACTTATTGATGTCAGAGTCAGTAACCTAATTCATATGTTATGGAAAGGAAATATATCCATTCGTAACTGATATTGAATCGGTGTGGAAATGCAAGTTATATAGATGTGCAAAGAAACTACAGTCTTACTAAATAGATTTCCGAAAAACTCCTTTTAGTTGTTCAACCTAGAACCACCTAGCCTTAATTAATTGTGGAAGTAGTTAACCCACTGAAGTACAATATAGTCAGGTTCATGTTGGCAAAAAGGAATGTAATGGAGTTGTTTCAGTGCACATGATTGTTGCCCTTGCTCAGTTAATCTCCTTTGTTTCACTCTATATGAAATACTTATTCAGGTAAAAATTAGATCCATGAGTAGTCTGGGACTCATATATACTTTTGCAGATTGGATCAATGGGTGCTGAGGGATATTGTGTAAATATCCCATGGGGTCGCGGAGGAGTTGGTGACAATGACTATATTTTTGCATTTCAGCATGTTGTGCTTCCTATAGGTTACGGAATCTTGACCCTGCTGTGTACTTTTTGAACTATCTGATTCAATTTTATTTCATAGTATGGACTTGTAGTCGATGCCTGTCAATTTCAACTTGATTTAAGGCAAGGCCTGTGCAAACAAAATATGCTTAATACTTTCTTCGAGCTACGGAGGTCTGTTGGCTACTTGGCTGCTTGTCACTATTGACTTGGCCAAATTTTATCTTGCATGCACACCATAGATGATAGATAACACAGTAGTTTGCCCAAATGTAATAGGTGTGTAGGCTGCTTGATAGTTGATACATTGTTTTCTGTTGTCTGTGATTGTCGCATGATAATGCTTTTCTGCAAGCAACTTTCAATTTAAAATCATCATATATCCTTTGAATTTCTTTTCTGATTGAATTCTTATGAAAACCCACTCAATTTTCTAAGCTGTTATGTGCATGATGGAGCTTAAAAATTTAGTATTAAAAGTATTGACTTGTGCAGACAATGAAAATGAGTGTTTTTTTGGTAGCTCCCAACCTGTGGCATATATATTTAACTTGTACAGTAGTTGTTAATATACATAAAGGCGATGATTAACTTGTATCTGAATGTAGTAAGTTTTGCTCTATGCAGCTGCTGAGTTTGACCCAGATTTTACGATAATTTCTGCTGGATTTGATGCTGCACGGGGTGACCCACTTGGTGGATGCGATGTATAGTTATTTCTGTATTGAAAATTTTATTTTGTTACTTTTTGGGAAATAATCATAGTGCAATTTAAACAAACCTTAAAGGCTCTTAAAATTGTTTAGTCTGGAGGTTGTATCTTGCATGAGCTAATATTTATTCAGTAGACAAATTTTTTGATCTAGAAAAGGCATAGACTGCATGAAGTCTTAATATTCCAACTCCCAAGTTAACTGATGCCTCTCATATCACATGATATATGCATTTTTTTTTCACTTCCTCTCATTTTGTTCACATTCTTCTGTAAGGTTACCCCTGCTGGCTATGCACAGATGACACAGATGTGCTGTGCCCTATCTGGTGGAAAAGTACTGGTCATCCTTGAGGGAGGGTTTGTTACTGACTTCTTCATCTCAATTGAGTATCATCCTTATCGTTTCCTTGAATTTCCTTTTTTGAACTATTTTGTTTTGTCCTACACCTCCTGTCTGTAGACTTCTCTGTTCATATATAAGAACATTCTTATACCATCATAGACTTGCTCATGAAACCATATCCTTTGCAGCTATAATCTTCGGTCAATATCATCATCAGCAACTGCAGTTATTGAGGTAATGCATTGGTCGATGATCTCTTACTCTGATAACTGTCTCTTCTGGTTCTGGATACCATTAGAATGACGTCTTGACTCTGTATTGATGAGCACGTATCTCCTCCCCATGGTTGAGCTTGAGTTATTAAAATACTGTTATGTACATATGGCCCCAATATATTTCAATTGTTTGTACATAGTATTTGTTCTTTCGTTTTTGGTCCGTCCCCTAAACATAGCAACTTTCCTTTTTAGGAAAGTTCTTTCTCTCTAATGAGGTGGGACTCATTTTCCGCTAACACACTTTTCTTTCTATCTCTCACATACTTTACCAATTTTGCATTAAAACCCATGCCGTTTCAAAAATTCCTATTTTTAGACCGAGGGAGTATTTTATTATTTCAATTGGTGAAGTGCAGTAGTGATATAGATTCTCAAATTTGAATATAAGTTGAAGTTTGTTTCAGCTTTTTATGTACAGCTGATTGTGTACACTCATATACCTGTTGATATATTTATTTGTTGGCTTGGTTTTCTATCTGCAATTATCATTTGTGCCTTTTATGATTAATCTTAGTTTTCTTTATTTATATTATCATAGACACTGACATTTATTCTTTTAATGTACTGTCATTTTGCTCACTCAGTTTGCTGTTCATTTAGGTCCTACTTGGAGAAAGTCCAAAGCAGAATGTGGTGCAAGTTATACCTAGTAAGGCTGGAGTTCGAGCTGTTCTTGAAGTTCTAAAGATTCAATTGAATTATTGGTCTTCACTAGAATCCAAATTTACAAAGTTGCAATCAGAATGGGGATGGTATACCCTGGAAGACAAAAGTTAGTATATCTTTCCTTGACTCTTTCATTCACTTCTTAAACGTAAATCCTACTGTTCAAGTGGCTCAGACCTTCCATGTTTCCTTCATGAACTATCAAATTTATATATCACATACTGGAAAAACTATGTTTCATTAATTAAGGGATATATCTGATGCTGCTAACGTTTTTCCTAACTACTTTTGTTTCTCTAGAATGTCCAATAAGTGGAACATCTGAGTCCTGATTGTGAAGTTTTTGTGAAATATATATGTTTTAGTGTAAAGAATGGTGGATTACAGAAACTTCTAAATGTTACACGTGATCATACAATAACAAAGAAATTGGGACAAAAACTAAATATTTAATTGCACCGTGACAGGGGTAAGAAAGCAACATTTATAGGATTGAACTATCATCCGGGATCGGATGCTTCTTTAAGTTCCTCCTTTAGGATTGAAATTACCTTTTTTGTGAGGGCTTTGGGTTGCTTGTGCCTTGTGGTTTGAGCCAACTTGCCTGATGTATGGCTATCAGACTATAATGATCTCTGCCTTCCATATCTTCCACTAAAACGAAAGAACTGCTTTGATCCTTGAGAAATCAATAACAAACCTTTCAATCCTGTAGTTGTGAGTTGATTTGGTCGAGAGATTGTGCTCACTAGGATACAACTCTTTGCTCATTTACTTGGATTGGTTCTTCTATTTCAAGACACTAGATGGGGTTTTCATTCTGTGAAAATCGAAACAAATATTTACAACTTTTTATCTTTAGAAATTACAATCGAGCATTTGTGATTGATGTTAGAGATTCGGATGACTTAATACTTTGAAATTGAGGTGCAGGCAAACTGAAGAAAAAGAAGAGATTGGAAAAACAATTACCAGTCTGGTGGAAGTGGGGGCGGAGAAGGTGGATGTACAAACTGTGGTGCAAGAAGAAGATTTTGTAACTACATTACTCTATCCCCCCTTACCTTTTGTACTATTTAATCTCTACGCTGCTAAGTTATTGGAGAATTTAGGTTTTCTTTTTTTAACTAGTGACTCAAAAACTAGTGTCAGTGGTTCTAATTTATCAGCAGTAGTAGTAGTAGTAGTTTCTGTATGTTAATGTATGGTGCCACAAGACACAATGTACGAATCTGGATGTTGCATTTCTCGGAGCCCTTCCATTGCTAAATTTTAACATCGGCTCGATATTTCCTCTATCTAATGTCCTGAAAAAGCAGGTTCATCTTATGTAGTTAGTTATGTTGCGGAACTTGGAGAATTTAGGAACATAGAATTATTTTTAGTAAAACATGCATGGAAAATATGACCTCATGTGTATCATCGGGTGAATCTTGTGGAGCAACCCTTAGGTTATTGAGGCATTGAACTCTCACTTGTGTTATTACTTATGTTGGTATTTTGCATTTGCTTGCTCAAAAGCTTTGTTCCTGAATGGAAGCATGCGTGGAAAATGTGCCCTCACATGTACCATAGGATCGTCCACCACAAGATATAGATAAAAGGGGTTCGTTTTTGTAAGAACGAGAAATTGTTGCACTTGAAGTCAACATATTCATTCTGAAATTGAAGATGATGTAATTTTTTGCAAGAAAGACTGAAAATGATCGTCTGTTCTTAAATAATGATGCATTATCATTTGAATTATCATTTTCAATAGATATAGTAGTGCAAATGCTTAGTTTAGTTACAAAGAGCAGCCTATCAGGGCAAATAATGCAAAGAGATGGCTCTAGTACATGGTATCAGTTGTTAAACTAATATATATATTTACAGTACATGAAACTGATTCTTGTTTTAAATTCTTTTTCTCTACACAATACTAGTTTAATATTTTTCTTTATTTTCTTTTTAAAATTTGAACACTTGTTTGAACAAGAGAGAGAAAAGGGGAAGACAAGATGCTCCCACTGCCTAAAATAAAACATGGAAAGATGAGGCTTTAAATCAAAAGAGAGAAAGCAAAGGAGACAGGATGTGTTGTTCACTTTCTGGTGGACCTAAGTCTGCTAAAACACTTCCCTTGAATTTGGGATATTTGAAAGTGAAATTCCATAAATGACACATTCTTGACTGATGCAATTATTTTGTAACTCATTAACACATTTAATTAATTCATTCCCTACTAGCATACAACATGGAAATCGCATCAAGACTTTTATTTGATTTGGCTTTGACAAGAACATGTTACTTATTTCTTTTTCCTATGTTGTCTTGGATCATTGCAAATCCCGATCATTGATCTTCCCAACTCAAATCTTGTTATTCAATAAAATTTTACGTTTTTAGAACTCTTCATTCTCTACAATGAGTTGTAGAAATCAATCTTGAGAAACAATTTTAATTACAGATAAATCTGTGTATAGATACAGTAGACTGAGTACTAACTGAAATTGAGACACAACATTACTCCCATAAGCATTTTGTACACAATACGAGAAGAAAGACGGAGTCCTGAGAGAAGAGTGTCCTAGCCTACTAAGTGATCGGAGAAACTAATTGAGTTAGCTGTTAGCATTTGCTTGGGTGTCGGGATCCGACTGCCTGGGAGCTGGGGCACCTCCGTTCATCCTAGCACGTGCCTCAGCAAACATGCGCTGCTGCTCTGCCAATGCTTCTTCTTCAGTCATTTCAGCTCCGCTGCTCCATTTCCCACTTCTCACGGTGTCCTGTACCCATCAACAGTTAGCTACCATGCTACGAATAAAAAGAAGTACGAAGAATTCAAGGGACATAGAAAAGCATATTAATGGTGCAACAATATCATTCTGGATTTGGAATTTTCTTATGCATGTGGGGCAGTTTGCTAGGCACTATGTAATATGATAAGACCTGATATGTTTGGCTAGAATGTTTGCTAGGACGTATAAAGAAATCAGTACCATATATATATATATATATGGGCATGTTAGGGTGCCACCACCCCTTAAAATAACACCATACCACTATTTCTAGCCAATCATTTGTACACGTGGACGAATAATAAGCTGTCACGTGGCAAAAAAAAAAAAAAAATTATGGAAAAAGACGGCCAGCAATTCGCTGGTCTTTAACCAACAATATTTCTTATCCAGCAATATCCGACACACTATACAACAATCTATAGATTGTTGTGTAGTGTTTGTAATATTGCAGTGTAGCGTTTATAATATTGTTGTATAAACGGTGTCATGGTGTCATTTTATGAGGGGTTGTCATTTTAACACAAACCTATATATATATATATATATATATATATATAGGGTGCGTTAAAATGACAACACCTCTTAAAGTGTCACTGTGACACCACGCTAGACTGCAATATTATAAACGCTAGACTGCAATCTATATAGATTGCATTGCAATCTAGCGTATTGGATATTGCAGACGGGAAAAATTGCAGTCTAGCGTATTGGATATTACAGTCCTTGAAAATTTACCCTTGAGCATTTTTTATGATTGCCACATAGCAGCTTATTATTCGTCCACATGTACAAATGATTGGCTAGAAATGGTGGTATGGTGTTACTTTAAGAGGTGTTGTCATTTTAACACAAACCTATATATATATTACATATATTCAGTTTATTGGTTATATGGATGGATCTAACAAATTAATGTTATGCTCATCTTTTTCTGTCATGTCACGCTACATGTAATGCAGAATCACATTATGTGGTTCATAGATGCTGAGTCGTTGCTCTATCAAGGCTTTGTCTTTTGAAGCAAACATTGGGTTTCATAATTATCTATCTTCCTCTTGTTATATGTAAAAAACCAGCCAGTAGAGAGAGAGAGAGAGTAGTGCTTACTATGGTCTCAACCTTGTGTTGCTCATATGCAGCACAAACTTCTTCTCTATACTCTGCGAATCCAAGAACCTGAAACAAAAATTCCAACAGCCATTAACAGCTAAATAGAGTCAGAATAACTAATGAGCACTTTAAATTCACAATACCAGAAGTTCTACATGTGCATTTACTATTTATAAAGAACAAAAGGAAAGCAAAAGACAATAGGGGGGGGGGGGATGGGGTCAGCATCCCACAAATGATCAATTCAACCGAAAACAACCTCCTTGTTTACTTGCTCACAAGTCACAAATTGAAAGGGAAGACATCATTGTAACAAGTTTGGATTATAAGAAATTGTTTGACTTTGTTAAGAAAATTGGGAGGAAAAATTAGTGGAATGTGAGTCTGACTATTATACTGTATTAGTTTTCTAATAATTGTGAGTGGAATGAGTTAGCGAAATATAAGGTCCACTTACCAAATATAGTAAAAGTGAAATGGGACAATTAGTGGGGACCAGACGAAAATGGCAAAATGGGACAATTAGTGGGGGACCGGAGGGAGTATAAAACTAAGAGAGATCCCCGAATAAAAGTCTATCAGGTCAATCCTACCACATTTTATTATGATATTCTCATGTAAAATTATACTCTTGTGGAGTATCTTAATACATGAAATTACATTTTACAAGGTTCCAAACTTTTTAAAACCTTTAAACCGGTGGTCCTCCGAGTCCTTTTATTTCCTATTACTATCATCAAGAAATTTCTTAGAATGGTATATAGTTCTATAACAAACCTATATAAGTTCTTGGAAAAAAATTCCTAGATTCTGACAGTCGTGAGCTATAACCAATTCAGATGCAGAAAGAGTAAAGTCTAGGGCAGCAAAAATTAAAAGGAAGAACAATGGAAATACGAGTATCACTAGTCACTACTAGAATACTCAGATTGGTGACAAGGTAGTATGGACATTATAATCAAAAGAAAGCTCTAAGAAAATAGAAACTCAAGTTAAATATAGCAGACCCCTTTAGATATCCTTATTCTATTTCTAACAGGGATGTTAAATTTTATAAGAAACATCAGACATGATATTGATCCAAGCAAGACTGTATTTTATTTTGTTTTACTTCTATTTCCTGAGAATTTGTGCTCAAAAGACAATTCCATATTATTTAGACAATTTTTCTGTAATGGAACAGTATTACTTATCTTGTGTACACCTTACAAAATGAAAGATAGAATTAAGACATTCCTCAGTTTCCTCTCCTGATACTATTTTTGGGTTCTGCGGTCGCAGCAGTATACATTATGCTGATACAATTTTTATCAGCAACTATGTAATTTTTTCAGCCCAAAAACATTTGACCGCTATAACAAAAATTAAAAACACAGAATTACACAATCATAACAAATATTCCAACAAAAAAACCTCTTAATTATTGCATTAAAGCAGCTTAAACATGTTCATAATATGATGATGAAGAAGAAAAGTGACAAAGAAGATTATTGTGTAAGGATCAAAAACCTCTAAGGCCTTCAGCACATGTTCTGGTGCAATTGTTCTTTTATCCTCTCTGTTACAGACATCATTGGATTCAGATGAAATAAGGTTGATGAACTCTGCAAAAATTGATATTCATTTTACCATCAGATCTTTTAAGGACATTTCTATTAGACAGGGACTGAACTGAAAATAATAAATTCCACTCTATTTCAGCAGAAAGTTAGGAGCTCAATGGCGTTTACATCAGTAATACTAATAAGCAATGATCTATAGCTGGTAACATCCAAAAGAAAATACAAAAAACATTAAACAACATCCACAATCATTAAGAATAAAATAGTAGATTTAGATACAAATGAGCGAGTCAAGAGGTTGAGCTGTGAAGGGGTATTGCATGCGGTGTACTAGAAAGGTAATGGATTAATAGACCCAAAACATAATGTCATAATCACAATTCTAGGTATATGAAATCCATCAAATAAGGACCTTGTGAAATACTCCCTCCGTTCCGTGTTAATAGAATTGTATTTCCTTTTTGGGATGTTCCATCATAATAGTCATTTCCATAAAATAAGGACCTTGGAAAATTTTAACATATTTTCTTTCTACTACTTTATTCTCTAATCTCTCTCACACTTTATTCTCTAATCACTTATTAATTTATTCTCTCTCGTACTTTATTATTTCATCACTTGACACACTAAACATCTCTTTCTTAATCTCCGCGTCAAAAAGAAATGCTTCTACTAACAAGGAATGAAGGGAGTAATAAACTGAATGAGTCCTGCCCCCAATGGGTGAGACTATTCTGAAGGCATTTAAAATGCATATGATGAGGACCTTATGATATCTGTAACAGAACAAGTCGGCACCTCCAATTGTAGAAGCTATTAAGGATATATCTAAATGCCTATGGTTTAAATCATAATGGTGCTAGTTAGCTGCATATTTAAGCTTGCAGCACATTGTTAATTGCGTCAAATTCATTGGTTCTCTTCAGCCTAGTAAAATCAATTGGACATTTAGACTTCAGCCCAAAAGTCCCCAAAAATAGTTATTTCTGTTGGGTGATTAATTATTTGACCCATGCATGCGGTGTTGAGTATTGTGGGGCGCATCGGAGCAATTAGGTAAAAATCAAGGAGATGGGCCACGGGGCATGTGTCCCACAAATGGGGGCGCATTAACAGATGCGGGTTCTTCTCCTGCAAAATTCACAGAGAATTTGAGTTGAAGAAGGAATCATTAATTGGGAAGAGTAGAATAGTTGAAGAGGAGAAGAGCTAGAAAGTTATTATTTTGGAGGAATGTGAGAGTTATTAATATTGGCAATATTTTTGACGGTTTGAAGGGATTCTGATCAGATTTGAAGGGAGAAAGGCTGTGGGGCATGGGTCCCACGAATGGGGGCGAACTAACAGATGTGGTTTCTTCTTCTCCTGCGACATTCACGAACAATTTGAGTCCAAGAAGAAGGAATAACGAATTGAGAAGAGTAGCATAATTGAAGAAGGAATGATTAATTTTCTTGAGAAGAGGAGAAGAGCTGGAACGTTATTAATTTTGGAGGAATGAAAAAGTTATTGATTTAGACATTATTTTTTAACTATTTGAAGGGAGACAAACATTAATTATATTATTTAATAAAAAAATATTTGATAAGATTTGAAGACTTTGGGGTTTAGGAATTTGAAAAGTTATATTGTCATCATCCTTCACTCTCTCAACTCCACTTAGTTCACAAGCTACTAACATCTCACTTTATCAAAATGGTCTCCTAAAATCAAATTGGCACTTCTATTGGTAACCAGAATCAAATTGGCTCCTCTTCCTTTCGCTTAAGTTCCTTCCTTATGAGTCGCAAGAAGGAGCAACACCCCCAATCCCAACAAAGTAACAAAGTTACATAAATTGCAGAAAGTATTACGTATAAAAGCCACTTGGATAGTTACTAAATTATCTGATTTGCATATTAGGTGTGGTAATGATCAGACTAGTACTTCATTATGGCCTTAACACGTATTTTTTCTAGGAAAGGTAGTGTAATGATGTAATCCACCTAATTATATACACAACTAAAACTTCCTAGATGTCCATCATTAGAGTTTTATGTCTGTACACAGGACACTGAAATTCCACCATATCAATACTATATAAAGAATTACATATTCATAACCAGTAAAATCATTTAGAATCATTCAGAAATTGATAAACATGCACAACCAGGTTACTCCTGCAATTCATAATAAAAGGTAAACAGATAGTTACTGATTTTACAGCCTGTATGGGCTAATATAATATAAGTGGGAGAGTCGTCTTGATTAGCATAGGTAAGAATTACAAGATAAATAAGAAAGAGTCAAGGCACACACCTACGCAGCACTCAATTAAAAGATCCTGAGCATCTCTAGCAACACGAACATCTGGAGGTAACATCTCCTTGATGATTTTTGTCATCGTCGCTGAAAAGGAATTGTAGTTGTTATTTACTGGCAAATAAATGACTGAGTCATAGGCATCAATTAATTTGCTCAGAAACAAAAAATAACAAGAAGATCATTGTGGAAAGGCTTTTTTCTTGAAATGGGTGAGTATTTCCAAATGTGAGGCTTTTTTTAACTTCCGAAAATGGGTAAAATGCGTGAGTTAATGTCAAGACACAACCTTTTTCAAGTCACACTTGAAGAAGCATAAGCATTTACTGAGGCTAATTCCTATTTTCATCCATTTCAAGAATTTTTCCATTGTGGAAAGTAGTCAGAAGAATTGCTTCACTAAGAAACCTGGGCAGAACTTCATATTCCAAACTAAATTTTGACATCCTTGGCTAGCAATCAGTAACTTGGATTAAATGTTAATCATAATTCTTGAATACGATCCATAACTCATCTTCGAACAACCAAGGTTTTACATATATAATCATGAAAATTTGGGGCAAAATTGAAATGCAACAGGCGAAAGGGAAAACCTTTAGGAAGCGAAGCATCCTCTTTCGTTCGGCCAACAATGTCCATAGGTTCCATTTTTACCTAAAAAACGGATAGAATCGAAAAGCAAATGTATACATAAAGATCATACACTTGGGTAATCGAATGACAGAATAGAGCAATTGAGCTTGACGTTACCTGGGAATGAAAGGAAAAGTGGTGTTATCGAAGCGGTATCAACAGATAGAGAGATGCGAAGTAGTTTGCCGGCGTCGGAGGCGGTGGCTCACGGCCGATTTGAGAGAGAGAGGCTCCTAGGGCAAAGAATTCACCGAAGAAAGTCAATCAAGATACGCCACGCGCTAACCCTGTCGTGTTGCAATTCGATTCGCGTGAATTAAAGATCTCGAAATTAAATATAATCCAATTTAATAAAGGTTTTTTTTATGACAATTTACCAAAATTTCAATTTCAGGTGTTGTCGTACTGCAAACGTCTATCGCTTTTGATTTTTTAAATCGAATATATTTACTAGGTTGAATTAATTTAATCTTATGAATTAACTGTAATTTGTGTGCTTGTATAAAAACAAAAAAGTCAAGGTCACATTTGTGTGTCATGATAGGAAGTGATATAATTTCTTGATTTTTAAATTCTAATATTTGTGCGATTTTAAATTAAATTTGGAAAGTAATTAAAATCTTAAAAAATAAGAAAAGTAATTCTCTTTGTTTCCTAAAAATATATATTTTTTTTTCGGTCTGTTTTCTAGTGATAGGAATTATTCATTTTAAAAATTCTTTCTACTAAACTGAGATCTCATTTTTTGCTACGATACTTTTTCTTTCTATCTCTCTCTTAATTTATCAATTTTTCATTAAAACTCGTGTTTTTTTTTTAAAATTCCTATTTAAGAAACATAGGGAGTACGAATTTATGGAATTCTGATTCTCTAGTTTTTCTTAGATATTCTTTTTAGGGTTCTTACATGTTTAGGTATTAATATAATTTTAATTATTTTATACCATTGTAATAAGTTATATTAATATTTAATATTAATAAATTTAATATATATATATATATTAAAATTAATGTTATAAATTAATAATTAATTATTTAATTTTTAAAAGAACTAATTAATAATTAAATATTGTAATTAAAATTATATATATATATAT
>NC_062969.1:12268099-12331097 GCF_023119035.1 Salvia hispanica | reverse complement strand
ATATAAAGCTAATAAAATTAATATTTAAAATTTTAAAGAAATATCTTTAAGTAAATGCATTAAAATGGGCATATATAAAAAAAGTTATCAAATCATGTTTTAAACAATTAGATAATTGCAACATGTTATTAAATGTATGCATCATCTATGCATAATCAAAATTTATATCCTTAAATAGGTGTATTTAGTAAACAAATTAATGTAGGGGTAATAAAGTACATATACAAAATATAAATTTAATTAAAAATATAATATAATATATACTTACCATTTTAAGCATTATGGCTTGGAGACATTATGTCTCCAAAACATTTTCCTTAAATTATTTATCTTTCCTTTTCTCAATATTTTAACACCTACACTCACATTTTCTCTCTCCAATTAAACACTTTATAATATCTCCTAAAATCTTGTGCCGGCAAAGGAATGTGTCATCTTAGCTGGCACGGAGGGAGTAGTTACTTATTTATAGTTTTGCAAGATGACAACTGATTTAATTAAAATTCTAGATATAATTTTATAAATTAATTAAAGATGAGAAAAAAGAGATTAAATGTGGATTTCTGACACAGCAGAAGTATGTGCACTACAACCCAAAACATGTTGCTCTACTTACAAATCATTTCATGGGTGACTTTTGACCATTTCGAAAATATATTCCGTCTAAAATGAATATTCCATACACAAAAGACTAGACCACTTTCATCAACTGATATAATGTCATATAGTATACAAGTATTCAATTTTAAAGTCATATATATGCTTCAGAGAATCAGAATGTTAATGGTATATTCAGTTTTGAAAAATACTCATACAGTAGTTAGTAGTAAGATTTTATTGATGGTAAGTGAGGAAAAAAATGAGGAGATGAATATATTGTTATATGGATTATAGAGAGGTGGGGAATAAGGCAAGAAAGCAGGCAAAAAGACGAAGCCCAGAGATGAAATGAAACCCACTAAGCATTGTCTGGCCATTGGCCGACCCAACAGACTTTAGTGGGCGACAACACACACACACATACCCTCATTTTGTATATAAATATACGTACATCTCACACGCAAATAGAGGTGACGATATACATATTAGTACTAGGATTGGACCTCCTCTGGTTTGAAATGGACAAGAGTGAGTGATGTTTAGGTGTTGTATGTTTGGTAATCTGTCAACTCCTCGGACTGCATTTGCATGCCTCACTCTTTCTCATAAACTCTCAATTCTTATTTTGACATAATTTGACGTTAAATATACCAATTGATTTGACGTTAAATCTAAGAATAATACTCTTTTTAAATCTTAAATGAAATATCGTGTATTAGTTTGATGAGATGACACATACTTGTATGATACAACATGGCGGATTTTCTTTCTATATTTAATAAATATGTCATCAAGATTTCAGATTAGATTAATCAAACAAAAATCAATTACAAATAAATTATGCTTCTTTATTTATACGATAACGCTTTCTTATAATTGAATTTGAGCGATCCTTCTGTATGCGACATGAAAAAGTGCACTTGTGTCAAATCGACTCAATTTGTCAAATAGTACATCATACCTCCCAAAATTTAATTGATATTTTTTTGACATCTCAAATTAAATATGCCATTTTCTATTTTAACAAAAACCATTATATTACTATCATTTAGTTTATGTTATTCTTGTTTTATTTTTTAAGTAAATCGGTTTTATGACTTATTAAATTGAAATTTTGTTGGTTTTCTAATTTAAATTTAAAATAAAACTAAAAAATGGAGTATTAAACTGATGAATTGAATTGTTAGAAATGAGACTAGATTTGTTATTTAAAGGGTTGGAAATGAAATGAATATTATTGGCATAAAAGGGGAAAATAGAAATATGGCTGAAAATGACGGTAGCACCTACCTTAAATTCGAAAGCACTCAAAAAACATCTCCAAGAAAAATTGAAGCACTAAAAAAATGATGCGATATGATAGTATTGCATGTGGACGTAACCGATGATATACGATATTTACTAGTATATGAAGATGATGTTCGCGCGGTTGATGTATTATCATATGATTGAATCTCATAAGATAATCTTAAATATAATACATATTCAATTATAAGATATGATCTTTCAAATCGAACGGAACTAATTAGCTATTTTATCTCTCTATTTCACTCTTTTTCTCTTTTTCATAATTCGAATTGTTGATCGGTTAAGATTGGTGGAAACTATATAGACCTGCAAGTCAGCAAATTGCAATTGATCATATCGTGAACCACCCAATTCAAAAGATTTAATTCCTTTTTTTTTTAGTTTATCTCTACTAAATTATTCTCTTCTCTTTTTAATATAAAATAGTATATATTTTTTCTTTTTATTAAAATATTCAACTTATTTTTTGCTCTACTTTGATAAATCAACAACTAATTACCTAAATTTCATGTCAATAAAAAATGTTGTCATCTTCAATTGGATGTTGGGAGTTCTTAATATATGGGCACAATAATAGTATTTGGCTAAGACGGCATCGTCTAGGAGCTTTTTCAATATCTTTTTAGCATTAATATTGGTTTTGATAATTTTTCTTACTTTTACGTACTGTCATTAGGAATCAGGATTAAGATTATCCAACTTAATTAATTGGCAGACAAAAAAAAAATTAAAGAAGAAGACAGGTTGTTAGATTAAAATTTACTTTTTGTAACACCACTAATTAAAACTACCATGCATAAGGGCCGGATGAAAATGAATAAGTTTTCTAATCTAATTAAGTTATATCAGTATTTAAATTGACTCAAGTGTATCGATAATTGAAATGAAGATTGAGTGGCCCAACATTTATCAGAGCTAGCTAGACGAAATTAATCCCTTTAATATGAGAATACTCATCTATCATGAGTTAGGTTTTAAAATATACCTAGTGGAGGCTTTTGGCTTAAATGACAATTTATTTGATACAATTGTGAAATAATTTCATTTGATAACTTTTTTATTTGCATTATTAGATATGTATGATAGATGAATCATTGTGCACCCAAATCCTTTAATTAGATAATGATTTTATCACTCTAAATTTGGATTACTTATTTAATCATTCTTCGATTTAAATTTTAAATTTGTAAATTAGCTGTAATTTTTTTAATTTATCATATACCACGGTCAATTTTTCAGTTTAAAGTACTAAACATACGTAAAGAATTATAAGTAGATTTATAGCCAATTGAACAGTGTAATCGCCATAAAACATGTTTGGGAATGATATCAAGTGTTTTGGAATACCTAAAACATGTTTCGAGTTTTGACAACCCACTCTTAAAAGTACATCTATAAATTTCACCGAAGTATTATTTGGAAATCCCTTTACATGTAACATGATGTGCATTTATCCTCATCTCTTTTTCCAGTTTGCAATCCATACCATCAACAATTCACAATTCCACCCCAAAATCCTAGAAAAAAACAGGTTGTCTGAGAATTGTTGCTAAAACTTGATTCGTTATATATTTGGCACTTGATTCAAGTAGTCACCTTGAGGCTTGAGGTACTGTGTGCACCTCTTTCTCAAAACTTTGAAATGTAAGTATGATTTATTTCTTTTTCAAACGAGTCCGACAAGACTAAATAAGCTACAGAAAATGCGTGCCCCATTAAATTAAAATTAAATCATAGAAGATTCAAATGTACAAATAAAAGAAGTCAGATACCTCTTTTTATCATGTAGAAATTTAAAAGAGAAAATAGAATTTTGGTTACCAACAGAGACAACAAAATTATGTTGGAAACGATCTATCAGAGAATTTTTTGGAAGTAATGGATTTATTCATAATAACTATCATCAACAGGAATCTACTTTATCTGATAGTGTTTTGAATTTTGTTTTCGTGATTTTTTTCGATAGTCGACCCCTTTTCCTCTTCTTCCAATCTTGATAATTGAATAATTCATATTTCATAGTACTAAATTTAGTAGAGATACGTTCAAGTGAATTCGTCATAACTAACACGATTGATATATTTGAATTGAAAATGAATTCATTCAATTAATTTCAGCTAACGTATATATCTTCCAATTCCATGTATCTCACGCAATCGGTATCTATAATACTACAGACTGTACAATTTGTGCTTTTGCCTACATTAGCAATATTGACACTGCAGCTTTTCCAGCAATAATAAATCTGATGAACAGTATGCATTATTTTATAGCCTTTTATTTTTCTTCTATAAGTTAATTCAAATTAATTTAATAGGAGCTTCAAGGCCCGTGTCACTTGTTCGCTTGCACTATTTTACAGCACTCATATCTCATTTTTTGTATTCGTTAATGATAGGAGTATTTACTATAGTTTATGTATATTATTAATTAATTTAAACTTAAACACGATAGAAGGAATGATTAAATTATCTCATGCTTATAAGAATATTGTTTCCAATAATTGTACATTTCTTAATTGTAATACTAATACTACCAACCAAAATATTTCGGAGTAATTATAATTTATATGCTCCAAAATTTTGATGTGAGCCGAAGAAAACACCAAACTGCTTTTCTTTTTCATTTTACATCTATTACTTCGTATAAGCAGAACAGAAAACGGAGGGAATAATATATTAGAAAAACTAATTAATTAAACCATCATCTTTTTTTTTCTTTCTCTCTTTTTTTTCCCTGAAAGATCAGCTACAGACATAACTTTACACCTTTTTTCACTAGGAAAAACACAAATCAATCTAATGGATCCATGGCCCTCTCTTATGGTGGCTGCCTCACAAAGATGTCTCCATGTCCAAATACTTGATGTTAAATACACTACTCTTTCAACTTGTTTTTCCCACTTCATAGCCCCAACAAAATGTAGTACACCAATGTTATTGGCAACGCAATTAACATCCCAAATATCACCCTGCCACATTCACACACAAATTAATACCATAACTCAATACACAGAATGCCACTTAATTATATGGAATGTTAAATGAAATTATGTGTTTGAATAGAATTAAGATAAATATTTTGCTAAGAATATAATCCTATGTGTGTAAATGTGTGAAAAACATTAATATTGAAGGATGGAGATATGGTTACCCCGTGCTGAGAATGTCAGGGTGTACATTATACTCCTTGGCAAAAACAAAGGGGACAATTCCTTGGGGTAGAGCAGCCTGCATTCCAAAAATAACACACAAATTTATTATTAGTAATACTATTTCAATTACTTTTTGTAAATGCAACAAGCATATTACTATACTATATATTTTCCTTCACTGTCACATTGTCCTGTTGCATTTGAACTTATTGAACGTCCATTTCAAGAATATATTTGATAAAATAATAATCCCATTTTCTGCTTTCTCCTTTTGTTTATAAAATAAAATCCTAAAAGAGATAGATTCACGTGTGTCTGTCATGTGTTGGAGTATTTTAGTGAGATTCTTCAAAAAGGAGTTCACTTCACTTAATTTAAGTATGGGGGACCATAAATCTCAGAATATACATGGACTGTCACCAAATTACAAAAATTATTATTCTCTACCTGTTAAATTAAATAAGCATAAAATATTGTCTGAGATTTGTCTTCCCTCTCATTAATCACTCACCAATCCCCCCATTAATCTTATTTGCTACTCATGTTACCTAACTACTATCATATGCTCCCTTCATGTTACAAATAGTCATATTGATGGACGACACATGTTTTAATATCACAGAATTAGTAAAGTAGGAAAAGAAAGGACCTGGACAATGGCGACGCGCAAGAGAACACCGCGAAGGCCAACGGCGATGGAAGCGGCAGCCATGACAGCTGGTCCTGTAAGGAATCTCACAGCCATTGCAAAGGTCGCCACCGAATTCCCACATGCTATTATCCTCGGCTGCAATGCCATGAACAGACCTGCGCCATAACCCCCATATCTTTTTACTTAATTTAACTTAACACCTCCTAATTAAGTAGTAACTACTTTATTTATTGGCATGCCACAATTAAAGAGGCAGACATGCCATCATCATCCCACCCACACTCTTGTCTACCTTTGCCTTTTCAGCATGCTTTCTTGCTTTTCCCTTTCCACAGTTTCATATGATTACTTTCATTACATTGCTAATTACTAGTATTAACAATAAATGCAATTAATTAAAGAGAGAGAGAGCAATCACCTAGACTGAACATGGCCATTCCAAGGCCTGCATCTGACAGTATGGATATGGACTTGGCTATAATTGCAGGCATCTCCACATTCCACCTAGAAAGGGTAAAGATTTAATTAGAAATAGAATAAGCCCATAAAACCAAAAATAAAATAAAATTAGTACCTGAATGAAACAAGAGACCATGTTAAGCCAATCAAGCTAGAGTAAGTGTTGGGATTTCTAATGAGTTTCCTCCAAACCATGATCAAGATGAGCCTTGTCATCACACTTGTTGGAGGCATCACTTTCAATTTGTTCTCTCCCACTTTCTCTTCCCCATTCTCTCTCTCCTTCCCAAAGCTGAAATCATCTCTCTCCACATACTCCTCTTCATTCTCCCTCTCCACTATATAATCAACCAACATTCAAAATTGTCCAAATAATAATTAAAAAAAAAACATTTAATTAATTGATTAATCCTCACCTTTGGTCGGAGAAACAGTCACCCTAACATGATCCTTCCCATTCTGGTCCAACGAATTATAATCATGCCCGCCGAACACATCCGACACCGGAGAAGCGCTGGAGCTCCACACAAACATATGCAGATCCTTCCCCCCTTCCTCACTCCTCTGCTTCTTCCCGGCCGCCTTGGGCGAAACGATCCCGGGATTGGGCGCGGGATAATGCGCCGCAGCAGCTCCGTGGTGGAACCTCGGCTTGCTGTTGTTGTGGTTATTACTAATATTATTATTGGCAGTCTCGTCGTCGAAATTGGAGGGGCGAGCCTCGGCGGCGCCGAAGTTGGAGTTGCGGTGGGCCATCATGGAGTAGAAGTCGGTGTGGTTGAAGCTGGAGCCGCGCGGGGTGGGGTTTCGGGAGGATTGGAGGGAGTAGATCTCGGCGTTGGTGAGATTGGAGGGGCGCGGGGTGTTGGAGGAGAAGCCCATGGATCGTCTGGAGAAGATGTCCGATCTGGAGGCGTTGGATTTTCTGACGGTGACGTGGAGCTTGCCGTCTTCCTTGAGTTGGGCCTCCGTCTCCAAGGGGTGGCGGCCGTCGAGGGACATGACGTCGGAGTGGACGTGGATGGAGACGATGGAGGCGGCGGTGTCGGGGAACTGCTCGGAGATGAGGAGCTTGGCGCCGCGGTACTCGAACATGAAGAGCATGAGGGTGTACCAGATGATACATTGGAGGACGACGATCTGGACCATGAGGGAGCCCGAGAAGTCGCCGTACATGCCCTTGAGCAAGGGGATGCCCATGACCAGGGTGTTGGGGAGGGTGGAGAGGGAGAAGAGGGTGATGCTCCACTCCAGGCACCCGCGCTTGCTGACGTTGGCCCACACGCCCAGGAGGGCCAGGACCATCAGTTTTTGGAGGGTGTCGGCGGCGATGAAGCGGAGGTTCATGCTGTAGGGGTCGTTGCTGGCGATGAAGTGGAAGGACAGCAGGGGCACGGCGAACAGGGCCACGAAGCGGTTGATGCCGGAGCACTGCTCCGGGGTGAAGATCTTCCACCATTTTACGGACCCGTAGGCCAGGATCATCGCCACGTACAGCGGCACCACCGCCGTCATCACGTGGTACAAGTCTGCTCCGGTTATCATTCTTTTTTTTTTAAGCTAGAGGAATGTGTTTGTGATTTGCGAATGTGTTTGTGTTTGGGTTGGTTTTGTAGAGAGAGAGAGAGGGAATGAGGAATAGTATAATGTTTTTGGAGGAAGAGAATTGCAGCTTTGAGAGTAGCAAAGGAAGCAAAGCAAGGTTGCACTTGCAGTCCCCAAAGCAGCAGAGAGGGGCGTGGGAGGGAGTAATTATATTTGCCTCCCTAAACTTTGTTTTTATCCTGTTTGCTTTGACAAGAGAGAGAGAGAGAGAGAGAGAGAGAGAGAGAGAGAATTTGAAAGTTGATATTTGTGGGTGGTGCGTGTTTGGAGAAAGAGAGCTTTTTTGAGCTCTTCTTATTTGCTTCGATTCGCTTTTCGGCTTGTGGGCTAGTAGTAGCTAGGGAGGGCTACAATCTACATACTTGATTACTTGTTGTGTAGAGTATAGTATTAAAAAATGTGTTCGTGTATTCCGACATGGAAAATATATGAGATTATATTATAGGTAGTGGTGGTGTAGAAATGAGTTTGTTTTCTCGGACATCCATCGTTTCATATTGATTAATCGAATGTATTTAATCCCATTATGTGTGATCTCACATTTCCAATATTTGTATGGTCATGTGACATAACATCCAATTAGATAATGTATGTGTTACAACTCTTTTGAAAGGTCAGAGTAAGGGTTATCAAGATTACTCGATATGAGACAAGAACGAGCGTATATTTTTGCAATGTGCGAGTCGGAATGATTATCGGACTTCTATACTTGCAATAAAGAAACACATAATTGGCCTATAACAATGAAACACATAATGGACTTTGACATGTTTTGGTACCACGTTAGAAATGAGTAATTTACCTCCTTTCCTAAAAAACATTGAGAATGTTATCCACTCATTTATAGAGGAGTCAAAATCAATAATTTATCAACGTGAGACAAAGACGGATTTCGATCACAGAAAGTCCAACTACCCAACACTATCTAATGTGTACAACTAGCTAGGGAACTCAAAACTCTAATGCAATGGTATACTAGTACTATTCCGCTAGGGTCATCACCAAATTTAGTTTTTTTTTATCACATAAAGGATTTTTACCTTAGTTCGCAAAAAGTGTCAGTGATTCTAGAACTAATTGCTGGATAAGTGAAGTTAGTCATTTTTATATAAATAAATGGATTTAATTGAGATTATCTTTTAAGAAATTACACTAAGGTTTGAAATACTAAAGTTTGGAACATATGCTTAGATGAAAAGATTTTCCACGTAATGTCACATGGATCGTTCTTAAGCTATATTGGCTATCGCCAAATTTTCAATTCCGGAACATTTTCTAAATATCACAAAAAGTAGGAGTATTTTAAAAATTAACATACTTTTTAGGGAAAAATGTTCAAAATATTGCAAATGTTGGGAACAAAAATTATATATGTACTCGTAGATTGATAGAGAGGAGAGTTCCCGCATTATATTTATTTAGTTGGTTGATACTTTGCTTACTTGATATTCAAGGATACATTACATACCATTGCATACAGTTAAAACATAGAGTAGATTACTATTTTTTTTACCTTCGCTTTACAATTCGTTAATGAATATGTGGCTCTTCATGAGTGAAAATACGCATTCATAATTATTTCAACAACCACGAGAACGAATTTGATTATGTCTATGCACACTAATGCACTATTTTTTTCTTACTGTAAATGGTGTCTTATTTTTCTTTTCTTACCTAGTACTATTGGATATTGTTATCCAATTTTTTTGAGCCTTTGAGGTAAAATATCATTTTGGAAATAAAAAAAAAATTGAAATGAGAAAAGAGAGAATGGAGAAAGCATGATTTATATGTTATTTTTAGTGACAAAAATATGATCGTCACTCACTACAAGCATTTTTCTTATAATGTATAAGTTCATATATCCTACACTTTAGTACCTTATTTTGGATCGAAGATCCAATTTCATTGCTATAACTTGAATTAAGGTTCCACTAACGATAACTTTATACTTTAATTATGCAACTCAAATGAGAATATGACTATAATTAATGGAGTCTTTTTGGATCATTACATCCATCTTGAGTTGTCTCATTATTTTTTGCAATGTGATTTGAATGTGAGCCTCAACCTCCCTAGTTGTTCTCACTTTTATGCCTAACCAATCAACTTAGCTGTCTCTCTCAATTTGCTTGAGTTGGCCTAGCCACTTCTTCCCACCCAAAATCATCACCACAAATCTCGATCCATAGTTACTAGGCACAACCATTACCATTTTTTAAATTAAAGTTATATTCTGTCATGTATTAGTATTTCATTGTCCCAGCGTAGATGATCATAAAAGTGTGGCCGTGTTTCCTTGAAAAGGCATTAATTTTTATATTATTTCTTTGGAGTTTAAAAAATGTTGAGAGTTTCTTCTTCATTTTATATACTACTCCACTACATATAAAGTGTTGATCCCATTAACATGCAAGTTAAAGAGTATTAGAAATTTTGGATAATGCCGTGTAACTTGTGATGGCAAGTTCATTCTAAAGGGATGAGAGCATCTACTTTAAAGTACTTATCTATTAATGTTGATTATATTTTGAAAAACCAAGGGACGCTTGTTAAGACCTTGTCAAAGATTTATACACTTTTGGTAATCTACTAAATTCACAAAAGCGCGGGTGTGATCGTGTGTGCGGTCAAGATTAGTTTCAATAAATAAAACATGATAAAACATCAACTTTAAATCATTTTTAGTTACTCCCTCCGTCCCGCTTTAGCAGTCTCATTGACTTTTCTGCTCTCTTTTTGTAAAAATGATAAAAAAATAGTTAAAGAGGAGAAATGGTAAATTAAAAGAGAGAATAATATAGAAAAGAGTCTTATCTACTTTATTGTCTCTCTTACTTTACCATTTCTCTACTTTAACTATTTTTTATCATTTTTACAAAAAAAATAGCAGAAAAGTCAATGGGACTGCTAAAGCGGGACGAAGAGAGTATATAATATCAAGATTATATATTTTAATTTTAATTTTAATTTTAATTCGTCGTATACTAACATGGTTTCATACAAGACTTTCTCAAAAACTCACTCCCAAAGCCGCAAATAAAGAAACAAAAGTAAAAAAAAAAAACATAAATCTATCATACAACAACCAACCAAGTAATATAACCTATCAAGATAACCTTTAATTCAGTAAAGTCAACAACAAAAATCCTTCTATTTGCACGATCTGAACCACCAATGAACCAAAATTCTTGAATATGCACGTTATCTTTGACTAACAAATTCAATAGAGCAACAATTAGCAATAATGATGATATAAGTTCTAAAAGAAGTATAAACGTCCGGTCAGATAATTTGCAAATTTAAACGGATGAGAAAAGTTGCATTACATGGTAAAATTCATAAGAAGACAATAAAATAAGCTATCCACATTATTACCAACTAAATTACACTCCAAGTAGAAAGAAAGCCTGTATATTCATTAGCGAAGTTAACATATACCGCAATCGGGATGTAATCAAATGCAAATTCTAAATATTGGACAAACTCCAAATTGTAATCTGAACCTTTAAAAAATGTCAAGAGATGATAAAATTATATCAATAGAAAATTTCAACACAATGTCAATGGTTGAAAATGTGTTGATCAAACTGTGTTGACATTTTCTGTTGATATATTTTAATCATCTGTTGACATTTTCTAACGATCCAGATCATAGTTTAGAGTTTGTACAATATATAGGTTTGCATTTTATCACCACCATAGAGTAATCACTATATCAAAGGTTTAGAAGACATTTGTCCTATCCATTAGACAATGGACACCGTTCGTTCCAATTTTTTTTTTTCATATTTTTCATATTAAACTGGAATAAAACATTTTACATGGAGTACTTATCTTGAGTTTTACAACGGCCAAAAAGAAACGCCTCACTTATAGTGGGACAAAGGGAGTATATAATTTCTAACAATTCAACCTATTTCACAAGTAATTGACCTTTTTATGCATAAGACTAAATGTCCGAACCTCGGAAGAGAGGTGAGTTGTCAAAAGTTTGTCCAGAAAAGGTAAAACAACGTAGGAGCAACAAAACAAAAGAGAAAGCGGACAACCAAGTCCCAAAACACAATAAAAAAACCAAGACCAGACAAGCTAAGACCAATAGAAGCTCATGCGAGAATGAGACCACAGTAAAGCAGGCAACCACAACAGCAAAGATTGAAATGAGCCAAGACATACCACAACCAACCATAAACAAAACATACTGAGGAACAAACTAACACAAGAAATGATAAAGTCGTATTTTTATAGTTTTGATTGGTTGTTGAATGTGCATAATGTCAACTTTTGTTCACTCGAATCCTTAGTTTCGATCAATTATATTCCATTTGTCTCGTATAAATAGGTCATTTGGAGATGACACGGGTTTTAATGCGTAATTGGTAAAGTAAAATAGAAGAAGAAACAATAGTTGAAATAGTGTAGTAGATGTTGGAGCCCATAAATAATAAAGTAAAAGAGAAGAAGAAAAAGATTCCATAAATGAATATGTACTGTTTCTATGGGACAAACGAAAAAAGGAAGTTGAGCCTATTTCTATAGGACTAAAGGAGTATGACATTTGAGAGTTTGATGAGTTTGTTATGTTTTGAAGGAAAACAAGGCTAAAATGATGATTTCTAGTCATACTATAAAGGATACGATTCACTTCTTCTTTGAAAGAGCTTCGAGTGAGTATCTCGCACGCCTCAATCGAAGTTCGGTAGAGGAAGTTAAAACAAAGACTGCGCTATCTATAGAGTTTCACTCAACCCGAGTGACACTCGGGCGAGTGGGTTTTGTACCACATTTTACTCGACCCAAATCACCATAACTATTACAAAAAAACATTCCTTTAGTATGTTATGATGTTATAGATTTTATTGTGTGGTGTGTTTCGTGTGCTATTTATGCAACGATATATTTCAAATCCGACATGCGATTAGAAGATTCGTAGGTTTAATGAATTGATGAATATTTGTAGGAGCCAAGATGGATAGAAGCAATGCTCATTACTTCTTTAGAATTGCCAACGCATACGGTAGTGGCTGAAGGAAGCGTTGTAGAGTTGAGGATCAAGAAAACGCACACGTACCTTGGCACAAGACTGGCAAAACCAAGTCGGTGAGGGTAAATGAGATCCACAAAGGTTTTCAGAAAATCATGGTTCTTTGAGGGACGTCGAAGAGGGGCTGCAAGACCGGGAAGTGAAATTGGGTAATGCATCAGTACCATCTCGGAAGCGACAAGGACTAGAAAAAGAGAGAATGCGTGGTCTCGAAAATCTTTTATCAGCTCGAGAAGGAGAGTGACACGATCAGAAGCCTTACTTTGGTGAAGGAAGAGTCAGATGTAAAGACGGTTCTTGTGATCCCGATAATGCCGAAGACGACCACTTCTGACCCTCCTCGTCAAGATGGAACTCCGTATTTGGATTGTAACTCGGACAATTATTTCTTTCAGTCTCCACTTGAGGTTGGAAATTTTTTTATAAATTGACAATATGAAATTGGAATTAGAGCTATCATAACAATACTTGGATTTAGAAATGAATTACAATTACAAATCGTCTAGTTCCACAATTTGAAATCAATATCAAAAGCAGATCATTGGAATTGCACTTAGTTATAAGATCAGATATCTTCACACACATACCAATAGAACATACACAACAAGCACACAGAGTATGCGCATTTTTAAATGACAAACACACACACACACACACACACACACACACACACACACTATGCAGACACACATACACACGCTACACAGAATGAGTACACATACATATACACTTCACACACAACATGCACACTCATTGCACACACAAACACACACTATATTACATGTCAATCGTGAAAATCTCAATAGAATACATCCATATTGTTGATTTGTAATATTTCTACACATCGACAAAGTTGGCCACTCACTATTGCATTAATAATATATGATGATTTTACTCATTTATCCACACGTGTATATTGTTTAATTCACCATGGAACTGAGCATCTCAACGAATCATATCACACTTCCTATAGTTCCCGGTTAGAAGATGACGACTTCACCACTTGCTTGGCTGGAAAACACTGAAGCTGATGACTTCAGTAGGCTGGGCACCCTATCATGCAACGAGATAATCGTGTCTAAAGATGCATCTGGTGACATAAACTTCGTGCACAACAGAGACACCACTGAATGCAGTGGAATAGGCGAGCTTGAGAACTTAGAGCTTGATATTGTGCTAGATTTCAACGTAAGCACATCCTCTTCTTCTACTAACCTGTAACATCACGTCTTTTATCTCGCAATTCGTTGGTTTTGTATGTCCTTTCTTATCCCTCAGTTATAAGAGTTACTGTTTTCCTCCCTAGACAGCGTGTTTGATATGTTTAGCCTATTATAGTAGGACTCGAGACGTTCTATTTTTAACCTCTTGTGGCCATCTAGTACAAGCAATAAGATTTTAACTATATGCTAGAGTTGATCGCAAAGACAGAGTACGAGCGTGAGCCTAATGAGAAGAAGATTTGAGGTTTTTTGAACTTTCAATGCTATCAGCTGTGGTGACTTCTTTAGTTACTAAACTATGTATGTATAAATGTCTAACAATGTTGTTTTAATGCAGTCCTTCTGTAAGAATAATGGATTATCTGCCCCAACTTTTTCTATGTATTTGTAATAATATTGGCTTTTGTCTTGTGGAGTACAAATTGTTGGTTTGTTATGGTTGACTATGATCTTTGATAAAGACTTACTTCAGTCTCCGGCAAAAAGCTCGTTGATGGCTAAGAGAAATGACAACCGCGACACCCCAAAAACGCATATGCAAAACAAGCCAACATGGTTTTTCTTCTACTTTAATCATTGCTACTAAAAGGCAATGAAAATCTTAAACTGCTGTAGGAGATGGTGACATGGATTGAGCTTCATCTTCGGATGTGACTGTGAGTGTACATTGTAGAGTTTGATGACTTGATCTTTCAGATGTCACACAAATGGTCGGGCTTTCCTTAAGGTGTGAAATTTGATCCATTTGATGCGGAGCTGCTGCTAAATCATTTGGCTACAAAACGAGGCATGGGAAAATCAAAGCCCTACTTATTCATCGATGAGTTCATCCCAACGTTGGAAGGCGAAGGGGAATAGGTTACACTCATCTGAAACATCTTCATGGTGTGTTCAGTTAGGCCTATTACCTCATTTGATAATGTGATAAATTCAAGTCTGGGAAGAATATAATGCATTGCTCCTCGTTTCTTTAGACGCCGTCAATAACGAGAAAACAATAATGTAACTTGACTTAGAATATGGAAAACCATCCTCATTCCTTTTTGTTGAAAACATTGAGAGTATTAGATGATTCAAATGATTTTTTGTGGCTTTAGTGTGTTATAATGTCATAGATTTATGGTGTAGTGTGTTTCGTGTGCTATTCGTGCAACGATACATTTGCATTCCGACATGCGTTTAGAAAATTCATAGGTTTGTTGAATTGTTGGATGTTTGCAGAAACCAAGATGGATTGGAAACAATGCTCATTACTTCTATAGAACTACCAACGCATATGTTAGTGGTAGAAGGAAGCATCGTAGAGTTGGGGATCAAGATTGCACACATGTGCGTTGACATAATACTGGCAAAACCAAGCCAGTGGTGCAAAATGGGATCCATATAGATTTTAGGAAATTCATGCTTCTTTACGAGACGTCAAAGAGGGGATGCAAGACCGAGAAGTGCAATTGGGTGATGCATCAGTACCATCTTGGGAGTGGCATGGAAGAGAAAGATGGAGGATACATGGTCTCGAAGATCTTTCATCAACCCGAGAAGGAGAGTGACACGATTGGAAGCCTTAGTCTGCTGAAGGAAGAGTCGGATGTAAAGACAGTTCATGTGATCCTGATGACGCCGAAGACGACCACTTCTGATCCTCCTTGTTAGGACAGAACTCCGTATTCGGATTTCCACTCGGACAATTATTTGTGAATATATTTTGAATGAAAGATAATCAAAACTAGTCAGTTCTATGCCTTAAAGTCTTGCAAAATCCGTGTTTATCATAATAAAACAATACAGGTAAATCACCGTGTCCAAAAAAATGACCCGACTTAATTGGGACGGAGGAAGTACTCCCTCCGTCCCACAATAAGAATCATATTTTTGTCATTTTCGTCCGTCCTACAATAAGAGTCATATTTCACTTTTACCATAAATGGTAAGTAGACACCACATTCCACCAACTTATTCTCCTTAATTTTATTATAAAACTAATATATATGTGAGTTCCATATTCCATTAACTTATTCATCTGACTTTTTCTTTACATTCCTAAAAATTAGCATCTAAACTAAATAGAACTCCTATTATAAAACAAAGTGAATATCATTTTATATTTACTTTATTATTACTTTCATTTTATTCCACGCTACCAAAAAGGGCATTACATTTTTACGGTTACCGTAGTTTGTAAAAATGTGAATATAGATTTTCTTTTAAAAACTTTTAAAATATATTTTTCGTAGTTCGGAAAAATGGTCAATTTTAGATGACCACTCATAAGTCATAGTAATATCGATTTTTGCCTCAAGTACCAATATACAAAGGGAAATAAATCCTCATTGGCGGCTGCAAAGTAGGCTCACACATACAAAGACATGTATAGTAAAAAGAGAAATGAGTGGTGCTATTTAGTAGTAAAATATTAAATTCACCAATACAATATATTTTACGATTAGAGCACTCCCAATGGCGTCGGCGAAAACTCGGCGATTTTTCGCCGAAAATCGCCGAGTTTTCGCCGACCAATGAAAGGAATTCGGCGAAAAATCGGCGATTTTTCTCCCGATTTAACGCCATCCGGCGATTCATCGCCGAAAAATCGCCGAATCATCGCCGCCCACTGTGGGCGCGATTCGGCGATAATTCGGCGTTTTTTTTTTTTTTTTTTTTTAAACGGCTAAATTTGTTAAATCCACCACTATAAATACTTCCTCTTCCTCCTCCATTCATCACACACAATTCTCTCAATTTTTCAATCTCTTTCTCAATCTTCAATCTTCAAAATTATGAGCTCTAGTAGGAAAAATTCTCGAAAAAGTAAGGGTAAGGGCAAAGAGTCGAGTTCGCAACTTCCCAACACTGATGAAGCAAATGAGCAGTGGATGAGCTCGTTGTTGTCGATGGGTTCATTATAAATCTATTTATTAAACACATTTGTAGGGAAAATTAAATAATATTAAAAATGATGATGTAAAAATGAAATGTTGAGTTAGGGAGAAATAAGGGAGAAATAAGGGAGAAACCATTGGAGCAGTTGGCTAAAAGTTGGCTAAAAACTGGGGATAAATTATGGTGCTGATGTGGCGCTGATGTGGCAGAAATAAGGGAGAAATAAGGGAGTTTTAAGGGAACCCATTGGGAGTGCTCTTACCATATGTTTATTGGAGAAGAAAATTATCATCTCTCTATGATTATCTTTATTTGAGTATTTAGTAAAATCATTAGTTTAGTATTTTTAAATAAAATGTACTAATACTCTTTTATATTAATAAAATTAAGGGAATTAGTCGCCCTAGGAATTATCAAATAAAATACATAAAAACATATTCAAGCATGCTTTGAATTAAATGATGAAAAATGAGCTCGTTATAAAGTTTCAAAGAGGGCGTGATCAAATTAATGGGGGGCAAAGATTGGCGTGTCAGATTTACAATCGTTGTTGGTTTTATAAATTCCAAACATATGTTTTGAATACCCAAAATAGCTATCGAAATTTGGGAGTTTTCATCGGTTTCAAAGAGTATAAAAGGGCATGCAATTTTTTTATTACTTTGAGGTAACTCATCTTCTGTCCCTTATCCATGGTCTAGGCTTTAAATTCTATTAACATTTCATTTTTTTACTCCCAAATACTCATTGATACACGAGATTTAGGACCACTTTTTATGATTTTTGTGTAATCTTGAATTAAATAAACGAAGAGGGTTGGGTTAATCTTGAAAAGGCCAACTTTTTTGTCCCAGCCTTCACTAATTTCTGTGTATGCCCTAATCTCTATTTCTATTTATTAAAATTTGGCTCCGGTTATTTAAGATGAATCACAAATCTAGTTACAATTCCAAATCGAATAACAAAGGAAAGAGCATACAATTTTATAAGTTAATTTGATTTTAATTGAGTTTAGTGTATCAATACCATTCTTTAATTTAAATTTCATCGATGAATAAGATTCCAACAACAATTTTTTTTATGAACTAATTAATGTCAAACTTATGACTTTTGAATATTATTGCATAACTTTAGTTTTACCACCAATTTTTTTTTTTTCAAATCCACAGATTTCAAAATTGAGGGGCTTCAGATTCATTTATAAAATCCATTTTTGTATCACATTATTCATCTTAACACAGTTCTATCATTTGAAGGCCACTCGATTAATTGGCCCACTTCTTAAACATGATAAGCCCGAGCCCAATTGTCAGTATACTACATACATACACATCTCAATAAAATTGTTTAAATTCTAATAGTAAAATTGTTGAATAAATTCTATTAATTGTAATTTAAAACTAAATCAAAATCTGAAAATTCATGATAACTAAATTATCGCTGTCTTAACCTTTCTAACGATAAATATAATAGCTAAATCAAATTTAGTATAATCACCTTAATCTATGCCTATATAAAAGATGAGTTTTGACCTTGTATTAAAATATTTAAGTTATGAGTATAAATTTTAAATATTTATAAAATATGTCATAATTATTATAGAAAATAAAAGGGTGTTATACTATTCATAATGATATTTATGTATATTTAATTTTATTTAATTATTATAAACGTTTTTACATAATTGTAAATGTCTGAACTTTCAAGCATAAAATTTATATTATCATTGTAAATTATTTTTTCCGAATATAATAAATCATAGAATCTAACTATCTATAATATTTTGAAGTTAATGCATTGTATATTCATCTTGAACTTCATCGTTTTCACAGATTTCATGCAAAGAGAACACTCAAAGTCAACGAAATGGCAAACAAAAGCAAAGAAGACGTAGAGTATAGAATATCACATTGTTTTCGCGTACATGTATAATTATCAATTTGGAGAGTGGGGAGTAAAATAAGGTTGAGGATCATGTTATGTTTAAGAGCATCTCCAGTGGCAATAGGCCAACCATAGGCCAGCCACAGGCTAGCCACTCCCTCTCTCTGCCACGTCATCAGCACTAAAATTTCACCTGCCACATCAGCATTTTAATCAAATAGGCTAGCCGCAATAAAAATAATTCAAAAACAACTGCATTTACGGAATTAAATTTACGAGACATATACGGGAAAAATTATTCAACGAAATCGGCCAGCGCTCGCCTATTTTCTCGCCGATTTAGCGCTGGCCGATTACAATAGTTCGGCTAGCCGCCACTGGAGATGCTCTAAGTGATATTAGTCCATATTTAAGCTTTTGTCTTAATGTTAGTTTGTTTTATTTTTTGTTAGTTTTGTTTTAATTTTTTTTTTGTCTTAGCTATAATAATTTTTTACGAATAGAATACTCCCTCTGTCCCAATAAAAATGAAACGTTTTTCTTTTTGGATTGTACCATTAAAACTAAAATATTTTCTTAAATGGAAACATCTCTATTTCTACTTTTTCATCTCTCTTACGTTACTCTCTCTTCATTAACTCACAAAACAACACTATATAAAAACCCGTTCCGAATCCCAAATGTTGCATATTTAATGGGACGCGGAGGGAGTATATCATAGAAACAAGCCATCTATAATATTTTATAGTTAATGCATGGCATATTCATCTCAAACTTCGTCACTTACACTGATTTCATGTAAAAAGATCACCTAAGTCAACGGAATGACAAACGTTGTAATATAGGGTATGTAGTTGATTTTTGTTTGAAATTATTACATGTAGATGTGAAAATTTGGTTTATGGAATAGATTGTGCCGGTGCAGGACGAGAAAAGTGCATGAGATGATAACTGGTGATGAAGAAGGGCACCCGAGCTAGTTGGAGGCAGATAAAAGATGTTGAAAAAATGATAAGGTAGAGGGGTATTGGAGTACGAAGAGAAGTAAGGGGGTAATGTTTTAATATGAATGAGTTACTATACCTAATAAATTGTTTGTTAGCAATACATTTTTTAATTAGTTGACCCAATTATAGAAGGGTTTACATATATTTTTATGAGACATATATGATATAACAAATTCTTATGGATTTATGTGATGACTTGGATTAATGCGATTAATTTATTGTTTAATTTAATAAATTACTCCCTCTGTCCGCCATTAAATATCTCATATTAGACCGGCACGAGTTTTAAGAAATTATTTGACTTTATAAAGTAAACAGGGTAGAAAAGTTGGTGGAATGTGAGACCTACTTTTATATTAGTTTTATAATAAAATGTGAGTGAAGTGAGTTAGTGGAATGTAAGGTCCACTTACCAAATATGTTAAAAGTGAAATGAGACATTTATTGGAGGACGAACGAAAAAGAAAAAATGAGACATTTAATGGCGGACGGAGAGAGTAGATCTTTGAAATTGATAAAATATGAAGGTAGATTATATTTATTATATTTTTCTATGACAATGGCTTCCATATTTTGAACATTATAAATTGTACATTAATAATTTCATATTGATGGTGTTAGACATTAAATTTTACTATGTATTGTTTAAGTAAGATTGTTCTTCTTATATCTAAAAATGTTTTAATCAATATATATGCTTTTGTTATTTAATATAATTTTAAATAATATACTAATTGCATAATTGGTTTTAACATTTTACTTATATTACTATAGATTGAGATTATAGTTATTAGTTGTGATTAATTTTACTATATTATAAATTTATTTTTATACTTAATTATTGCTATATTCATACATCTATTTAATTAAAAAAAATTGATAGGAATATTAAATATATAAATTGTAACTTGCGGAAGTATAATTGTATATGAAATTGAGAAAACCATCTTAAACCTACTTAATCCACAACTTTTATTTATTTTCTGAAAAAAATGATCAATAAAGATTCCCTATTTATTCTCGTGATGATCTGAATTCCTAACCTATTGAATTGAGAAAAAATGTTTTATCAACTGAGTAGTGTTTCATCGTCTTCTTATGTTAGTATTTTTATTGTACGGAATGTGTTCAAATAAATAAAAAGCCTGATTTTTGTAATTAAAATTTGAAGATAATTTATAATAGAAATATTTAGGCATAGATAGAATATATAAGAAAAAAGTAGAGAATTCTAGAAGAGAAAAAAATAGGATGAAAACTTTAGAACAAATACATATGTAGTTTATATATATCCCTATTGTAAATATTTTGTAGATGTTAAGTTTCGCAAGTTTAGTTTTTTTAGTTTTCAAATTCGAGTGATGATAAAGTGATATATTAAATTAGTTTCCGTAAAATTAATTGAAGCGTGCATCGCACGGGAGTGTAGATACTAGTTATAATAAAAGTTGAATATAGACATAAATATAAAAAGGTGAAATATGCAGTTAAAATTTGTTGAAGTATTAGACATGACACAAATTTTGAAAATAAATCTACAAACAAAGGTCCGACGGAATAAGCAAACCGTTATTCAGCAAAAAAAGTATTCACTTATCTATGAAATTCAATACATAAATACACAGGCCACGTTCTCTCTACTCACTTCTCTTCTCTTCGGCGACAAATGCAAATGCCTTCCTTAGATCATCAAGCCATCAATAAAAATTGTGATTCCTTCAGCCTTATCAATCGATGCATTTACTTTAGATAACAGATTAGATTGATAATCTATAGAGATTGAGTACTTTTAAGGTAAAAAAAAATTTAACTGATAACTCAAATAGTCAAATTAAAAAGTTAAGCATACCTGTTTTGCTAGGAAGGGAATGGTCATGCCTCAGGAGGAAAAATGGAAAGCCTAAATTGTCTTGCAACATTGCCTTTGATATCCTTTGTCTTAGCTTCTATCTTCCTTGCCGACGCCGCTGCTCGTTCTGACCGAAAAACGTCGAGCTTCACGAAACTGGGGACCTCAGCGAGCTCAACCGGAATCTGCTGAAGATCCTTACAGTTTTTGAGCTCAACATGTTTGAGCCTCGGAAAATGATGGGGCGAAGCCAACCAAATCTTCAAATCCGTGCGGCCAATGTGCAAGATCTCAAGATGCCGAAACCCCCCATCGTTCGCCTGCCAAATCTCGCCTTGGAACGCCTTATCCTTAAGCTTCAACACCTCCAGCTTATCAAGCGACCCTATGATCGACATGTGCCGCCATTCCAAGGCTGTCGCCGACAATGTCAAGATCCTCAGTTTTGGCGGGAACTTGTACGCCTGCGGGAGTCCCCTCAGCTGCATCCCTGATGGCGGAGCGAGGAATGCGTCGTTTAGCAATTTCAGCTTCTCGAGGTTGCTCAAGTTTCCCAGGCTCTCGAATGAGCCACTCTTGTCATCCAGGAGCAGAGATAGTTTCCCGCGAATGCCCAAACGCTTCAAGTTACGTGCCTTATCAAAGACATCCGCAGTGCAGGACTCAGGTGAGATGGTCCCGAGTGTCTGGATCTTCTCACCCGCGCCCTTGCTGCTTTTTCCCGCTAGTTCCAGAGTGGCCGAGGCGTTGGTTTTGAAATGGCGTAGCTGCGTCATGTTGAGAATGTCCGCTTTCATTGCGAGTGTTTGGGAATCCGTCCGGACGACCAGAGTTTGGATGTTCCATAGCTTTGTAAATGTTGATGGGAGGAACTTTAGACTCACTGATAGGACGAGGTACCTCAGGTGAAGCAAGTGGTACATGTCGCTCGGGAGTTTGGTGAACTTGATGGGCTCAACGTCTAGAACTCGAAGAAGCTTGAAGCCTCCAGGGATGTGTGAGATGTCCCCTAGGGGCATGATTGATTCATCCCTCGGGAGACAAACAAATGAACGAACACTAGGGCCGTACGGCTTCCTGGAAACAAAGTCCAGGACATTGGAGTGGATGCAGAGGCGACGAAAGTTGAGTTCTGATGAAGCTGAAACCGATGGCTGGAAGCCTTCATCCTTGGACATCTTGATTTCTTGCAGGAAACCTTCGCGGTCTTTTCCAGCTTCGGTTAAGCAGAAGTCGCGAAGCATGTCATGGATCCGACATGTCTTAACTTTCCCATTGAACTTCAACTTGACTGCTCTGACTAAGTTTCTGTTGATAAGCTCCTCGAGATAGTTCTCTGCGGTTTCTTCGAGACTGACATTCTTCTGTTGTATTAGTCCTTCTGCAATCCATAGACGAGTCAATTTCCATGCAGAGATTTCATAGTCTTCTGGAAACATTCCGAAGTAAAGAAAGCACTCTCTCAAGTGGTAAGGCAATTTCTCATAGCTTAACAGTATAATCTTCTCCATGCGTTTGCCCGCGTCCGCGTCCTTGAGGTAGGTGTCGAAGCTTTTAGAGACATCCTGCCAAGTAGATTTCATGGCGGACGTGTCCCCTGAAAACTTCTTGACAAGGATGCCTCCAATGACTACAATTGCAAGAGGAAGGCCATCGCATCGCTCTGCGATGAGGCTTCCTTCAGCTTCTAGCTCCTGAGGGAACTTGGGCTCTTGGAAGACTTCCAACTGCAGAAGCAACTTACTTTCCTCCAGTGTAAGGAAACGCAACATGTGAGGGCCCCTACGACGGTTCACATGCCACCCAAGTTCCTTCTGACGACTAGTGATGATGACTTTACCCCTGGGATTTCCCTTTGGCAAGGCAATGAGAAGTTTGTCCCAATCCTCACAACTCCACACATCATCCATGACGAGCAGGAACCTTCCGGTGTCCAGGTAGCCGAGCACCATGTTGGCTAAGTCCTTGTCGGATTTGGTTTTGATGTCATCAGTGAGTCTGGTGAACTCTTTGAGAATGGCTAGAAAGATATCCTTCCTTTTGAACTCTTGCGATACATACACCCATATACGTGTGGGGAACTCGTACTGGATTTCTGGATCGCGGAAGATCTTCCCTGCCAACGTCGTCTTGCCAAGCCCAGGCATTCCAACAATAGTGATCACCTCAAGCTCCTCGCAATCCGCATACAGATATTCTTTCAGTTTTTTGGCCTCGTCGTCAAAACCCACCACATTCGTTTCCCTAACTTGAGGGGCCTGTATCATACATTCATACAAACTCACAAAAATCAATCAAAAAAGCAGATTATATACAACAAATATTCGAATATTCTTCCAATCTAACAAGAGACATTGGGTTTTGGACAAGTATTATATGATTTAGAGCGAGATTAGCAAAATAAAAGGGCTTTTAAGTCCTAATAAAATGACACTAATTAAATAGTAGTAATAATAATTGGAATTAAGGATCAAGTGAAGAGATCTAGAAGGCGTTGACTGACCTTGTCGTCGTTGTGATCGGCGGCATCGTGAACAGTGATGTTGGCGAAATCGATGATATTGTTCTTATCCTTGTAGATATCATCGATCTTCTGAAGCACGGCTTCGACCTTGGTGGCGATGCTGATGGTCTTGGGGGGGCCCTGGAAGGCTCGATGGAAGTAGCCTTTGCTCTTGTTCTCGGCGGACTGGGTGACGTAGGCGTCGATGATGTCCTCGGCCTCGTAGACGGCGTTGCGGATGCGGCGGATGAGCTCGCGCAGCTTGTCGTCGTCCCTCCAGTGCTTGGGGGCGTCTTTGAGGAAAGATTTGAAGAGGCGGAGATGGTTCTCCAGCTTCTCCACTTGATCCTTGGCGTCTTTCAGCAGATTCGCGTGGTGGACTAGAAGTTGCTTTAGGTTTTCCAGCAGGAACTCTACTGCTGCGTCCGCCATTCTTCTTAAATTCTCTCTCTACTCTCTACTCTCTACTTCTCCCTCACACTATCGCATCTTCTCTCCAATAATTTGATTGCTGCTTTTTGAATAGTTGATCAAATTATAAGAATCCAACTAGATGAGATAATGTGGAATAAAAGTTGTTTTATAACGTGCTCAAAATTTGATTTTTTCCATTCATTACAACTTTGATCTTTTCATCATTTTTATACTTGCGTCCATTATCAGAAATCGTATTCACACCCAAATTCCTTTTTTAGTTTAACCATGGGTGTAATATGCCGGTAACTACTACATTTGAATGCATATAAAGAATTCCAATTGATAATGATAAAGGTTCGAGCTTCAGGGTACTGTCGATAAAATAAATATGTTTTCAATCCAATACATAAGGATGAAAATTAATTATATTTACAGATTGTAACACATTTAATTATGATAATTTTAAAATATTAATTTGAAGTTTATATATATAAAATAAAAATTAAACATTTGAGAAATTTTAAAAAATAGTCTAGAAATTAAATATTAGGAGTATCTAATAGTAGTACTACTAGTTAATTTATTCTTTTTAATTTATCTATATTATATTATATTATATTAATAAAAATTTAATATATGTATATTAAATATAAAATTGAATGTTTTTTTATAGTTATTTACATTATGAAAAATCTTTAATAAAGTATTGGATTAAGTGTCAAACAAGAAGAAGTAATTGACAATAGTTGCATCAAGGTCCAATCCTTGGGCTAGCCATCAGATTTTGAGTTAGGCACACTCAGATTGTGGGCTAATCGAATTAGTATAATTTTACCGGACTACAAAATTTTAAATCCTAAACGGCTAAATCTCTAAATTTAGTGGGCGAGTCAATCTACATGTTGCAGGAATTGCATTGACATCCCTAATCGCAGGTGTCATTACCCATACAAATCAATAAATGAAAATTTAATTTGGTTCCATGTCATATTTTCTTAGGATGGTTCCATGTCATATCTTAGTTTACAAAATTGAAAAAGAATTGCAGTCTACTAAAATTTCACAAATCTGTTAGTTCCGTTACTTATGGAAATTAATGAAATCAAATTATTGAATTAGAAGAATCCATTAAAATAAATAAATTACAAGATGTGGTCATAAAATATAAAAGTGGAGGGACCTTGGAATATGTCTTTCCACCAAAATCCAAACGACAACATGATTATTATTGAACATCAGTCCACAATATTTATCACTAAAATTGCACAACATACAAAGATAGGACCCAAATGAAAATACAAGATAATCCAATAATGCACTGATTCAGTTATTCAGTAGGCATAATCTCCAACTCCAGTCACTTCTTTGCATGAAGTGCCTGCATGCGTTTCAGAAATTAAATGTATTATTACTTCTATATTTGCATTTCTTGTTCTATTAGTACTCTAATAATACATGAATCTTCTTAATATCAAATCTCATTCACTGGCTTACTTCACATGAATCCATCAATTTAGTAGGCAGACCATAAATTCATCAGTTTAATCTCAAAAAAGCTAGGTAACAAGCAACCCCACTTCAATCAATCCTAGTTTTGCACTTGAACTATAACTCTACCTTTGAATACACGAACGTTCAATTATACTGATTTTTCACATGATTATCAATTTTTGACAAATTACAGTGAATAGCAGGTGAAGTAGTGTAAATATAGTCATCTATATAAGTCATTCTTTTACTTTATGTGCAAACCAGAATTTATGTATAGCATAAAAATTCATACGTAGGAATATGGAGAATCAAGTAATGGTGGATTCCAAACTGATTTAACTTACCACATAGTTTCATGCTTCTGCAGGAAAAATGGAGAGGGTGAAGGGGGCGCCATCCTTCTTGGCCGCAAGAAGCTTGGCAGAGGCATTTGCCTCCTTACAGCGCTGCAAATCCAAGTATTCCAGCTTGGGAATATCAGCCAGCGCTATGGGAACTTCTTTAAGCTTCTCACAGTTGTGCAGCTCGAGCCGTTTAAGGCTGGGGAAATGATGCGCAGACGCCATCCAGATCGACAGATCCGTCCGACCAATGTGCAGAACCTCAAGAGCGTCGAAGCCTCTCTCATCCACCTGCCAACGCCTTCCCACAAACGCATTGTCCTTGAGCTTCAGCACCTGCAATTTCTCCAATGATCCTATAACAGACATGTGAGTCCAATCCAGAAACGTGTTCAGTAGAGTCAGGCTCCTCAGTTTCACCGGGAATTTATAGGCCGGGGGGAGGCCGTCAAGCTTCCCATCCGAAGCCGCCTTTGGGAAAACATCATTGAGAAGCTTCAGTTTCTCAAGATTGCTCAGCTTCCTCAAACTATCAAATGATCCACTCTTGCCATCAAGGAATAAGGATAGTTTGCCACGAATTCCAAGCTTTTTCAGATTGCGAGCCCTGTCGAATATTGCCTCTGTGCAGCTCTCTGGTGACATTGTGCCTAGGCTCTGAAGCTTCTCGCCTTCTTTGCTGTCTTTACCTGGCTTGGCTAGAGTGGTGCACACGTTCGTCTTCAAATGCCTTAGCTGAGTCATGCTCATGACATCTGCTTTGATTTCAAGAGCACGCGATGTTGTGTCAACTACAAGAGTCTGTATGTTCCAAAGCTTGTTGAAGGCTTTAGGGAGAATAGAAGCCTTTGAGTTCGAGTCCAGCTTCATGGATAGTGCAAGGTACCTCAAATGAATTAACTGATAGAAATCACTTGGTAGTTTGCTGAATTTGAGGGGCTTTGCTTCTAAAACTCTCAAAAGCTTGAAAGCTGCAGTAATGGCCGAGATTTTGTCACTTGGCAGCTCTATATCCTCAGAGAATGTAACAAACGAGCGAACGTAAGGGCCTCTTGGGTTTTTATTGAGAAATTCCACGACATGTGAGTGAATGCAGAGGCGACGATGCTTCTCCCCATCATTGACGGAAGGTTGAAGCCCTCCATCACTAGACGGCTTGATTTCTTGGAGGAAATTCTCCCTGTCTTTCCACCTTCAACCCTGCAGAATTCACGTAACATATCATGAATTCGGCACGACTTGACTCTCCCATCGGCCTTCAATCTCTCAACCCTAACTAGATTCCGATTGATCAGATCATCGAGATTGAATTCAGCAATCTCCTCCATGCTAAGGCCATCCTTAGGCTGTATTAGTCCTTCTGCAATCCACATCCGGATCAATTTCCATGCTGGGATCTCAAAATCTTCTGGAAACATCCCCAGATAAAGGAAACATTCCTTTAAGTGGTAAGGCAACTTCTCATAACTCAAAGATATGATCTTTTCCATGCGGTTCTGTGAATCATATTGGAGGAACGTAGTGACACTAGTGGAAACTTTCTCCCAAGCAGCAACAGATCTTGAAACCTTGGTGGCAAGAACGCCTCCGATCACCACAATAGCCAGTGGCAGGCCGTCGCAATGCTCAGAAATCTCTCTCCCAACACCATTCAACTCAGAAGGGAACTCGGGCTTGCTGAAAACCTCCCACTGTAGAAGCTCAACACTCTCCTGTAAATTCAAGTTACGCAAATGGTGCGGCTCCCTGAAGCGGTTGGCATACCTCCCCACGTCCACTTGACGACTGGTGATCATGACTTTCCCTGTCAAGTTATGCTTAGGCAAACAGACTCTGAGCTTCTCCCAATCCGTAGGCTCCCACACATCGTCCATCACTAGCAAGAACTTGCTTTCCTCTAGAACACCCGATATCTCGTCAGCGAGCTCTGATGCGCTCTTTTTAACGTACTCTTCCTCGTTGAGGTTGGTCACCATCTGTCTCAAAATGGAAAGAAACACCTCCTTCACTTTGAACTCTTGAGAGACGTAAACCCATATACGGGTGGGGAATTGGTATTTGATGTCGGGATCGTGATAGATCTTTCCGGTCAATGTAGTCTTGCCCAGGCCAGGCATGCCAATGATGGAGATGACATCCACATACAAAGTGCTTGCGTTGAGATACCCAACTATCTTGTCAGCCTCATCTTTTAGACCCACCACATTATCTTTTCTTGATGGTGTAGGCTGTTTCAAAGAGTTCATGTATTCAAAGCAATGTTAGTTACATTGGGAGTTTGAGTCATTTGTTCATAGAATTTCATCCCTAAATAAGTTATCTGCCCTACCAAACATCCGCTTATTGAGTTAATTAACAACATCTATAAATATGATGGCTAATTAAGGAGTGATACTATAGTTTAATCGATGATAAATGAATGAATTGAAAGTAGTTACAACTGAGAGAGAGAGAGGGGAAAAGGTACCTGGAGAGCGTCTTCGTCAGGGCCATCGTTGGCGTTGGCGAGATTGACGAGGTCAAACTTGTCCTTGCCGCCGTAGATCTGGGTGATCCGGCGGCAGATAGCGTCGACCTTCTCGGCGATGTCGATGAGGCTAAGGCCGTTGGAGGCGTTGAATAATTTGGAGAAGTAGCTGTGGGTCTTTTTCTCGGCGGCCTGGGTGACGAAGGCGTCGATTACGTCGTCGGCGTCGTAGATCACGCTGCGGATGTCGCGAACCAGCGGCTTCAGCGCCTCGTCCTTGCGCAGCTTCTTACTCGACACCTTCTTCAGGAACGATTTGAAGAATCCGACGTTCTCCTGCAGCTGCTCCACCTGGCCCTTGGCGTCTTTGATTAGCTGCGCGTGGTGGAGCAGCAGCTGCTTCAGATTTTCCAGCAGGAACTCCACCGCAGCGTCCGCCATTTTTGCTCTCTTTTCTCTCTCTAGATTTTGGTACAAGTTCCAGTTAATTATTGGGCATCTTTTTTTGAAAGGTTTCGTTAAACTTTATATACTAATATGGTCCATCAATATGGACGTGATGAATCATGATATATAAAATATGCTCCTCATTTCGGTCCCCACAAAATAGTGCTCCAAATCCAAAGTAAGAATAAAATGATTTTAATTGGTTTATCAAAAATGGTTTATCATTTCTATATATGCAACATGGTCGTACATTGAGTTTTTATTGTGTTGACTTGCAAACAATTTAATCTATTCAACTCAAATTAAACTACGGTCCGTTAAGAAAATTCTCAAGATCGAGAAACACAAACCTGACATGCCACGATCATATTCGAACAATAGCTATACACAACATGATCATATTTGAATTGACGCGGCACGATACGATGACAACATAATAATAATAATAATATTAACTGAACAACACACATTAGAACGACACGAAAGGGCGTAGACATGTTGCAGAGGAGGTTTGACCAAACAACATGATTGTCATGCTCATGATAAGTGAATGCAAAGAATGATGATACCATGTATTAAAAGGGAGTAAGAAATAAAAACATAATCATAGCTAAGTACTAACAAAAATAATAAGAAGAAGAAAGAAAAAAATAATTATAATAATAACTTTAATCATAAGTAGGAACACTACTATTCAATACTCCTCCTTCCATTTCAAATAGAGCATTTTATATAATATTGTTTTGTAAGCAAATAAAATATAGTAGAATATAAAGTAGAGAATGTTATTTTTATTATAAGAAATATATTAATTACTAGAATGTAACATTTAAAAAAAAATACTATTTACTTATAATAGAACAGAAAAAATAGTAATGATGATATGAAAGACTTGGAGATCGTGTTGGTAACAAAGCTTAATGCAAAAGTTGGGAAAATAATTGTTGCAGCTTAGAAATGTACTCCTAATTTGAGATCAGTAAAGTCTTATACTCCATATCGATGAATCAATTAGGACCGCTCGTTTTTTACTCTTCCCATGGAGTTGATGTGTTTAACTGACCTTAAATTAGTTGATTACACAAACAAATTCTCAAGAACTTGATGCTTAAGTGCCTTTAATTTTGATAGAATGCGATATATAAAAGACAAGTTTTTCCTTTAATTGCAAATATTTATAAGTTTTGGATTGTTTAATAAAATTTAGATATTTTGGTTGACCAATCAAAAAGTTAATTCAATTTATAAATATAGCTATTACAAATTTAATCACCATTTATAAAAATTATTTGAATCAATTCATCTATTTATATTTTGGCCGTTATAAATTTTTGGCTTGGAAGTTTTCTTCATTTGGCTGTTATAAATTTTTAATAATTGTAATTTAATTTCAATATTTCAATAATAATCATTACATAGATCAACCATGGAATTGGGGTTACACGAATTAGAAGATTTGTAACTTTGTAACCGCCACATTATTAGGAATTGTATTAATAATAATTTAATGTAAATTTTTAACACACTATAACTTCTCTATATATTTTTTTCTATATATATGTGCCATTCACTAGCTTATTACTCACTTTCTCATTACCTTTACCTATAATCTATTACATTACTGAATTTTCTACGAATTTGTTTTCAGTATGATTCTTGCTTTCTATTAATAGTATCTTTTCATATTTCTACATTTTATGCATTCTTTAAGTGTAATTATTATGTTACTAATATTTGTTGTCATGTTCTTATCAGAGAGGATAGTTAAAACCATGGAAATGAGATTTCTCTATTAGCAATCTACCATAACTTTATCAATCAAAGGTTGACATCATGGACGCATTCACATTGCCAAATTTGGTTTTGAAATTGATAAGTATTTTATAAAATTTTATAGTACAAATGATAGGTTGTGTTCACATTATTCACAAATGAAAATATTTCTCGAAAGTGCAATATGGGGGGTCTGTAGTTGACTATGTTTGAAGTTCTTATCTACATATGGGAGCAAACTGGCCTGGCTGAGAAGATGGTGTCGACGCAAATGAAAGTGTTGGAAACGATGAGCTATTGGAGATAGATAAGGGCCGATGGGCGATGTGGCAGAGCTGCATGAGCATAAATGATTTGAGATTCTATTTTTTATTGAAATTTTCATTTCTTGGTTGCATTTTGATCTATTAATGGACTTGACTAATTTGCTATTGTTAATTGATTTTCTAATAGTGAAATTATTGAATGTTATATGATTAGTAATTAAATGGATTGATGAACAATGTAATTAATTCCAATATAAGTATTAAATTAAAATTTCAACATTATTAAAAAAAATCTACAAGACAATATGGAAAGTTATTTTGATTTTCCAACATTACCAAAAATTATTAATAACATAATCAAAATTCCTTCGTAATTAAATGTCATTAGTTTATATTGTATTAGTGATTAAAAACTCTATATAATTTTATTTTTTATCATAATTTATTTTATTTAAATTTTCAATTTTATATGAGAAAATTTAATAGACCGTGTAACGCACGGGGTTGATACTAGTATGCATGATATACCACCTTAAAGTGATAGGAATATTATATTTTCAATTGTTAAAGTTGACCATTAAGTATTGATATTTAAACATTGTTAATATTGAAAGATAACTCAAGAAGCAATCGTCATAACTAAACAAAGAAGCAAGGCAAATAGCTCGTTAACGGAGAGGCCTAACCCAGTGACTGCCAGAAGCCCATAGCCCAAGGCCTCATATTAATTATGCGACTAGTGAGATTCGAACTCAAATAGCAAGATTTGTCCCTCCGTTGCCAACTACTACTGCTGCCCCTGCAGCGACAGACAGTCATATCCATTGCTCATATTTTTATGGTCGGAGCGAGTGTCTACTTAAAATTGTTAACAATTTATAACAATTGAGCCATAATCCGATTATATCAAAATATTGCTGGGGAGGTGGTCTTTGTCAAAAGTATTGCCAAAAAAATACTCCGTACTACTACTCCTACTATGTTATAGAAATTGGTCAATTTTGTTAGTGCGTTTACCAGAAAACTAAAACCCCAAATCAGTTACACTGCAGAGAGAGAGAGGTTTTTAATGGCGGACGCAGCAGTAGAATTCCTCCTTGAAAACCTGAAGCAGCTACTGGTCCACCACGTATATCTAATAAAAGATGTGAAGAGTGATCTGGAGAAGTTGGAGAACGATCTCCGTCTGTTCAAAGCCTTTCTCAAGGACTCCTTGAAGAGGCGGCGCAAGGACGCCGTCCTGCGCGAGCTCGGCCGACAAATCCAGAGCGTCGTCAACGAAGCCGAAGACGTCATCGATTCCTTCGTTACGCACGCCGCCGATAATAGAAACAAAAATTTCATTTCCAAATTTTGGTCAGCAAAAATCGATATCGCTGACCAGGTTGACTCCGTCTGCCGGAAGATCAAAGATATCTACGGCGACAAGAGCAAATTTGATATCGCCTTCCTCCCTGTCGACGACGTAGATCCGCCTGAACGAATTGAGGTCAGCTTTTTCTGTCTCCTTTCATCTCTCATATTTCCTTCGATTTATGCTAATCTATTGTTGAATTGTGGATCCTAAAATTGGAATTGAGTATAATTAGTAAAGTAGATTTCTTTCGGAATTGACTGTGGGTGGTAGGTGGACAGAATACTATTATTGGTCCAAATAAATGCACATTACTCCTTCAAGTGTCCATATGAATTTACTTTGTTAAATGTATATATAAATTCACTAATTACTTTGAAATGATAAATGGTTGTACACTATGGAGTAATATTTAATCAATGTCTCAAATACATTATTTTCATAAGAAATACTATAAGTTCAGAATAAATAAATAATCAGTGATATACTACACAGATAAAAGTAAAAATCAAATTGTAGTTTAATATATCAAGCTTGACTCATGTTTTATTTTTAACTTTGCTAATTCGGCTCGGAAGATTATATCTTATGATTGAATATGTATTATATTTAATGTTACAATTTAATCCTAAATTGATAATCATATATTGTAATAATAATAAGTTACAGTCACCCTCCACCTAAAATAATCTCACAACATAATTCTAGATGAATAATCATATGATAATCAGTTATAGCAATGGAACGACATCCATATATTATTATTGAGATCCAAGGATATTATGCAACATTGCTTAATGCCTTCATCCACACACAGGTTCTCAAGACTATATGTTGCATATTTTAGAGTATATATTATGGGCATATAGATACATAAAAATTCATAACAAATTATTGTAAAATTAATTCTAATCACAAGAGTAAAGCTAACAAAGTGAGAGCCGAATCCACATGAAGATAATTTAACTGAAAAGCTTTAACAAGCGAGAACTATCCTAACATGATTGGGAATTGCTCAACACATGTAACCAAGATTATATCCTATAACTTGATTCAATGCAATTAAAGGCCGTGTTTGTTTCCCTCTCCGTTGAATACTTCATGAGAATTGTATGACTAAGATAAGTTGAACACGTCTCAAAGTGTCTACTCATTAACCTATTGTTGTCTAGGACAACACAACACAGATAAAAAGAAATGCCACAGAAAAGAACTAAATTACGTGGGCCGTGTGGCTTGTAAACACATTGTGTGGTCCGTAATATGCTTTTTGGGCGAGATTCCATTGACAACATGCACACGACTCTTTGATGGTCTTTTATGTCCCAAACTCCGTCATTTGTTCAGTAGCTTGCTTCGATCCACCACCTATAGGATTCAATTAGCATCCAAGTGAATCTATGAAACACTTAAAAAGTGCATAAACTAAAAGAAAAAAATTACTACAATTCGATTCATATCAATATGACCCTACATTAATGTTTTTTTATCCCCTTTGTTTATGAACTGACGCTATTGTGAATAATAGTTGAATACAAGTATTTGATAATTACCAAATAGAAAAGTAATAACCGTTTTATCTCTTAATTGGTTCCAATCATCTTCCTTTGTTGATAATTATCTCCTAGCTTTGGACTCATATTGTGCAATTCTTATAATTGTATATACAGAGAAACGATGATCATGCGAAGTAAAACAAGTTGAGATGGTAATATATATAATTGAGATCAAATTCTTTTGTATATTTTTGAGATGCATACATTAATGTCAACCAATAAATGTTAGTCGCGGGGTATGGACGAACTACACCAACTTCATTAGTGTTTTGTTTTTTGATTGTAACATAAAATTTTAAGTGTGGTGAATTCATACTGCTTAAGATATCTTTCAGCATTCTTATATGAAAGAACTGTCTTTCTTTATTGTTTAGAATTCTAGATAATGGACAATACATGTATGTGTTCATATTTTTCAGCAACTAAAGAAATTTTTTTGTCATCACAAGTGACCCTGCTGCCGTTATTCAAAGATAGTATTTTCGATGGAATCTAAACATAAACTCTAGATCCTTATAAAATCTTGGGACCATAAAATAATAGTAGTAATCTTTAATGGCTAGTCTGCTAGACTCTTATTGATTGATTTAATTTGTTTCTGGTTTAACAAAATTGTTCTATATTGATCTTGTATATTTTGTTAATCATTTGAACAGGCCCCCATACTTAGGAAACACAATGTTGTGGGTTTTGAAGATGAGGCAAAAACTTTAATGGGATTTCTTGCTGAAGAAACTGATCATCTTGATGTCATCTCCATCATTGGGATGCCGGGCCTTGGAAAGACTACACTTGCTGGTAAGATCTTTCATGATCAACAGATCAAGTACCAGTTCCCAGTGCGCATATGGGTTTATGTCTCTCAAGATTTCACTAATAAAGATATCTTTCTTTCAATTTTGAAAGAGTTCACTAAGATATCTGAGGAGATTAGCAGCAAAAGTAACGAGGAGTTAGCAGGTTTGGTGGCTAATCATCTGGCAAATGTGAAATTCTTACTAGTCATGGATGATGTATGGGCACCTGCTGATTGGGAAAAACTCCAAATTGCTTTACCGACCAGTAAGAAGGGCAAGGTTTTGATAACCAGCAGGCTAGTGGAAGTGGGTTGGTATACTAATCGCTCTAGAGGTCCTCATATGTTGCGTTTCTTGAATCATAATGAGAGTTGTGAGCTTCTGCAGTTGGAGGTATTTGGTAAACGTGAGTTCCCTCAAGAGCTGCACTTTGAAGGAACGGAAATAGCTAAAAGATGTTGTGGGTTGCCACTTGCAATAGTAGTCATAGGAGGCATTCTTGTAAAGAAGTTTTCTGCTAACGGTGATATGAGTGTCATTAGACGAGCCTGGGAGAAAGTCACGGAAAGTTTCAATACATATCTAAATCTTGACAACGATAAACGAATGGCTAAGATCATATCATTGAGCTATGAAAAGTTACCTTCGCACTTGAGAGAATGCTTTCTCTATGTGGGAATGTTTCCTGAAGACTTTGAGATCCCGGTGTGGAAACTGATTCGAATGTGGATTGCTGAAGGTCTGATACAACGAAGGGATAATATCAGTTTGGAGGAAATTGCAGAAAGCTATCTGGACGATCTTATCAATAGGAACCTAGTTAGAGCTGAGAAGTTGAAGACTGATGGTAGAGTTAAAACTTGTCGTGTTCATGATCTGCTACGTGATTTCTGCAGAACTGAAGCTGGAAATGAAGGGGATAATTTCTTTCAAGTAGTCAAGATCAGTGATGGAGGTTTTCAACCTCCAGTTTATGAAGAGTACAAGTGTCGCCGTCTTTGCATTCATTCTGAAGTGTCAAGATTTCTCGTGGAAAAACCTAAAGGTCCGACTGTCCGCTCATTTGTTTGTTTCTCCAAAGACGAAGTCCCCATTCAGCCAGAATACATTTCAGCCATTCCTGCTAATTTTAAGCTGCTAAGAGTTTTAGAGGCCAAGCCGATCAAATTCACTAAACTCCCGGGTGAGTTGTACCAATTGGTTCACTTAAGGTACATTGTCCTGGCTATCAATTCAACCACAGCAGTGCTTCCTTCAGCTTTCTCAAAGCTTTGGAACATCCAAACTCTTATAGTCGACACAACATCTCGTACCCTTGATGTCAAAGTGGATATTATGAACATGATCCAGTTAAGGCATTTCAAGACTAACGCATCTGCTACTTTCAAGATTGTGAAAAATAGTAAAGGAGGTGAGCAGATTCAAACACTCGGAACAATCTCACCAGAGAGTTGTAGTGAAGATGTTTTTAGCAAGGCTCGGAATTTGAAGAAATTGGGTGTTCGTGGAAAGCTAGCCTGGCTTTTGGAAAACAAGAAAGGGTCCTTTGATAGTTTAGGGAAATTAGGTAATCTTGAAAAGCTGAAGCTGATTAATGATATCATCCTCTGTTCAGGAGCAGAGCGCCAACTGCGTGGCCTTCCTCCGGCTTATAAATTTCCGACAAAACTGAGGAGCCTAACACTATGTGATACTTCTCTCGACTGGGCACATATGTCCGTCCTGGCCTCACTTGACAAACTTGAGGTGCTTAAGCTCAAAGACAAAGCGTTCTGGGGTGAAACTTGGGAGGCAACTGATGGTGGTTTTCGCCATCTTGAAGTCTTGCATATTGGAAGAACAAATCTGAAAAACTGGATAGCTTCTCACCATCACTTCCCTAGACTTAACTGGCTCGAGATAAAGAACTGTGAGGATCTCATAGAAGTTCCAATTCAGCTAGCCGATATACCAAACTTTAAACTTTTAGACTTGCACCGGTCTAAAAATGCAGCTAAATCCGCGAATGCAATTCTTGGGATTAAGAGAAGGCGTGAAGATGAGGTTCCTGCCAATCCCCGTCCATTCAAGCTTTCAATTTTCCCTCCCGAGGCTGAGAAGGAAAGGCAAGTACAAGATTATCAATGATCTATTGAATTCCAGAAGTTAAAAGATGTTTCATATTTGTTCCTTGATAGGTTATTTGGTTTCCCTAGGTTGATGTTTAGCTTTATGACATTTTGAGGGTGTATGTTTAGTTAAATGTTTGCATTGAAGCAACTAGTAACTGATATGCTCCTCCATATTATGACTTCTTACATTTTATAACTTAACTAAGTGGTTTTATTTCTTGTCTCTAGGTGTGAGAACTAGAAGACTCTACTTCATATATTTTTTCAATGAAGGTATGTATTGTGCAATAAATTTTTTTTTTCCAACTTATGTGTTCACTTTAAAAACCTCCAATTATGAAAAATAGCACAATTTACACCCCACGTTACACAGCCATAGACTGATAATGACCTCGTTTGATTCTTGAACAAGATTCTTATGCAGCCTAAACATCTAAAGTTCACGTATAATCAATCCACCTAAGAATCCGGCATGATGATTCATAATTCTACAGCCGAATTACATGTGTAAATAAACTTTTTCCAAAATTGATGGTTTTTTGAAGTGTAACATGAGTTTGGGATTTTTTTAACCTTGGCCTGTCTTAAGGTGAGATGGTCTTACACAAGTTTTCAGTGTTTTATAGTTTGATCTCATCAAGTAATTGGCTCATTGTCAATACAGATATGGCGAACAAAGGTTCCGAAGAAACCAGAGAAGAAAGAATTATCTGAAGATAAATTATACGTTGGAGTTCTGGTTCTGGTAATCAGTTGTAATTGTTGATTTTGTGTGCTGACTTTAATTATTTAGACCATGTTTTAAGTCATTGGAATGCTCCTCTATTCATGTATCATTCGGCCCGACATCACATTCGCTGTCTACAAGCTAAGCCAATTTAGAAGTTCGTTCCTCTATATTGCGATCTTGAAGTCTTGCACCAATCTAAAAATGCATCTAAATCTGCCAAGGTAATTTAATTGTGCTTATTTGACTATGAAGTATGATCAAGTTGGCAATTTCAGTGAATCATCATCAAGACATGTTTGAATATATTTACTTACACTTGCAACAACAACAATGAAACAAAGGTGAGATACAAAAAATCAGACGTGAACGTAGTTTGAGCAGCGATGACGATGGCTAGAAAGCTTTAGAGCCAGGAAGATCAATCCATTGGAGCTGAACTTGGAGCTCACCACATTCAACATTTTTGAGTCTCAGGCACATGTCCTGCATAATCTTGCCATCCCTCCAAACAACACTGCTCTCTTCCACCAAGCAGTTGCTCCGGCAGGGCTGTATCGTCTTGATTCTCTTCCCATTTGGAAGCTCCGTTGGGTGCATCTTCAAGACCTCCACGAACGGCCGTATGTCAAACTCCGCGTCTCCCATGGAGTCGTCCATGCTGAACGTGTCGTGGTCGTATACCTCAAGTAAAACTGGCTGCTCGGCATCCGTAACAGAAAGTGTCAAGTCCTCATTCCATTCTGGATTTACATCCTTTCTGATAACTCGGGTCTTCATCCTCTGCATTCCATCATATAATATATAAACATGCACATTGAAATGCAAATTAAAAGTATAAATGCATGAATATGTAAAATAGGATATTGGGAACCTGGTTGCCAATCCTGACAACAACGTAGGGATCGCTGCTTCGGACGTCGCGCACAGCGAGATTAAGGCCTCGCTTGATACGAATCCGAAGCAATCCCAACAGATCATCCATCACCATATGCGTTGGATTGTGTCCATGCCCCAACACCGGCGATGGCAATGGCGATGGCGATGGCGAATGCTCCGCTGCATCGTGGCGCATTGGAGATTCTGAATGTGGAGAACCCGCCGCCATTTATTTATGATCAAACAACAAATTTCTAATTTTGCGCCCTTATTATGTTTCTTGTCTTAAAAATTGGTTGCCGCCCTGCAGAAATAAAGGAGAAATAATTATAGCTAATATGGGGAGAAAATATGATGAGTTTGTTTGTTAAATTAAAAGAGAATTAATGTTGTATGTTTGCATGCTTCAAATTTGAGATGAGATGAAGAAGTAGGTTTTTTGGGTTGATTGGAAGTGTTTGTGTTTACCAAATCTAATTGCAAGAGAGCGGGGAGTTCCCATTAAAGTATGAGCATTGAATATATGGGAAAGTATTGTATGTGAGAAATTGAGGTAACCGGTTGTGTTAATGGTGTTAATGGGACTACAAAGTTGTTGGATTTCATTGCTGCTTACGGCGAAAAGGGCGCTCTGAATTAGTATACACTTTTAGGGAGAGAATTGATCAATACTAGTATTATAATTTCTTTTAAAATATTTGATTAGTTGACGTGTATATTACTATGTGAATATTTTGTGGGAGCTGTAGAACATCGTTTCGGGTTTAATCATTAAAAAAAATTGTATTTGTAGTGTCAAACTTAATACGACATTGTTCAACTCTAGATAAAATAATTGTACATAATTTCCACCCAATATACAAATCAACTTCGAACCATTATCATTCAAAACAGTTATTTAAATTTTTATAAGTTGGGCATTATTTAATTATTCCAAAATTTTCATTTAATTAGAAGAAAACGTTCAATTCATCCATATCTCAATCATGCGATGCTTTTTCTTGCTTATAAATAAATTTATGTAGAGAATTAATTACAAATAGCTAAATTATTTTTCTTTTTTCAATATAAAAAGACTCTTTGACCCCTCGAAAGTTTTTCGAAATGGGCAAGTTCGTCGGAAAAGTCTAACTAATTTATTAGTAATTAGTTAGACTTTTCCGACTAACTTGCCCATTTCGAAAAACTTTCGAGGGGTCAAATGCCTTAGAATTCAAAGAGGAAAAGACATAATTTATTTTATGTTTATTCATAACCTATTGAGCAAGAAGAAAGGAATTACTCCTTCAAATATTAATTAATTGAACCATGACTATAGTAAATTCTTATTCATTTTATAATCACTTGACATTTACCAAAATTAATAAATGAGAGTATCAGCAAGATACAGTCAAACATTGAGTCCATATACTTCCACAGTTCCAGCCATCTTAACATGCCAACCTGACTTGGGGGGGTCAGGTTTAACAAAATTTTTGGTTTGAATAGTTAGCCAAATCCATAGGAGGGTCAAGCCTGGTCTAAAAATCTTTGCATTGTACATAAAGCATTTCGAATTTGGTAATTTTTTTATTTTTTCTCGACCAATTAAAATTTTTGGGTGGACAGGCGCAACCCAATTTATGGAAAGGAATTATGGCCTTGTGTGGAACCAACAATATGTCTATTCATTACTATTGGAATTAAATTATAAGTATACCTCTAGGTAAATGCTAAATATAGTACTACTGTAGTACTTTGTTAGAAGCATCACCCACTCGTGACATCAATGATCAAACAAACTTATTAATCACTTGAAATAGAACTAATATGTTTCAAGTTATATCAAAGATTAAATGTCCTTTTTGGTCCTTAACATATAAAGATTTTTTTATTTTGGTCCATAACATTATCTTTTGAATTATTTGGTCCCTCACAAATAAAAACGGGTCACATTTGATCCGAATTGGACGGAAATGGTTAACTTTAACAGTCAACGAAAATTAATCGAATTTTGACCGGATTAAGTTAATAATTAAGTTAAGAATAAGTTAAAAATTACACTGCCTGCCGGAACTAGTCTCCTCTCCTCCGCCGCCGGAGCCGGTCCCCTCTCTTCCACCGCCCCTCTCCTCCACCGCCAGAGCCGGTGCTGCCGCCACCGCTGGTATTACTAGTTCTGCTGCTTGATCCCGTAAATTTCTTCTTCCACCAATCCCTCTCACCACCGCCCTTCCACCCCTCCAGCTTCGGCGAAACTCTCCCACTCCCACCACCACCACCAACAACAACAGTTTTGTTCCTTCTCTTAGACAAACGCAACCGGAAACGCCATATTCAAAAAGAACCCCTTATACAACAGTTATCCTCGAAGCTCAATCACCGCTCAATTTTTCTGCTCTCTTCCTTCTTCAATCCCGTCGCCGCTCCTCCTCGATCCGAACCGCCTTCGATTTGATTCTCCGCTCTGTGATGATGCTCGACTATATCCTTGAGCGAGAGCTCGTACGACGATTCCGGCATGTGCCTCACCATCTCCATGAGCTCCGACCGCCCTCTCGCGATCGCCTGAGCTCGCGAATCCGGCGAGAGAAGGGGGAGCGACGGACTAGAGCTCCTGTTCCTCCACAGAGGCGGCGAGATCGCACCGGAATCGTCGGTTTCCACTTTCCATGGCACGAATCGGCGCGAGTTGCACCTCGGAGTAGTGATTCCTGCGGCTATGATAAAGCTACGGTTAGGATTTTGATGGGATTTTGGGATTTTGAGATGGTGGCGGAGGAGAGGAGACCGACTTCGGCGGAGAGTACCGGCTCCGGCGGCGGAGGGGAGAGGACCGGTTCCGGTAGCGTAATTTTTAACTTAATATTAACTTAATTCTTAACTTAATTATTAACCTAATCCGGTCAAAATTCGATTAATTTTTGTTAACTGTTAAAGTTGACCATTTCCGTCCAATTCGGACTAAATGTGACCCATTTTTATTTGTGAGGGACCGAATAATGCAAAAGATAATGTTATGAACCAAAATCAAAAAATCTCCATATGTAAAGGACCAAAAAGGACCTTTAGTCTATATCAAAATTAAGATTTTAAAGAATCGATTGAAATGGTATTTTCATTTCTTTTACTTTGAAAATTATCAGTATTGAGAAAAATAATGACGTCGTGAGAAGGTAAGCATGAGGATCAATGGTTGCAAAGCAATACTACAATATATGGGGGTGTGATAGCAACATATTGTTACTATTCATTAATAACAATTAATGATGAAGACAAAGTCAATTACCACGTCACTGCCATTGCTAGTTCTAGGTCAACAACCTTCCCCACTTCCAACATTCTTGCTCACTTCCAAATCCATTTTCAAACATATACATACACGCATTTATATGCGTGACCTACTCATATAATATTCGTGAGCATATTTTGATTAACGAGAGTTTTTCTCCAACAAATAAAGATTCATTGTAAGTTTGTTTGGTGTTAAAGTGAAAAATGTCAATTGAATTTTTTAGATACTGAAAAGTCTTAAACAGTCAACATGGGTTGCATATCGACACCTTACTATAGTTTTTCATTTCTATTTTCTACTTAGTTATGCACGAACTATTAATCCTCATCATTGTCAATTCGTCTTATTTTACGCTTAACGACACACTCAAATTGCACATCAAATTTTGATAATCACAGAAAAAACCAAATTATGTGAACAAAATTTTACTCGTAACTTATTGGAGTATATGAAAATATCATACTATATCGATATCCAATTTATGAACACTAAATATGGAGAATATATTAGTAGGTGTATGTAGCAAATAATTTTGAAACAAACATTGAACATTAATTGCATACACATACATATAAGCTAACTATTTGATTAAACTTACACAATCTCTCCATGTCGACTTATTATCTATTGACTTATTGAGTAAAATGAATGGACCCGTGGCAGTATTTTTATTTTATGAAACAACTTAATTCTCAATAATGAATTTATACATATAGTTTGAAAAGAGGTAATTAAGAACAACAATTGTTCCAATTAATAATGATACATGCCTTGGCTCACCCAATTAATACTATGAAATCGCGTATTTCAGTTGTATAATGTGTCAATTTTAATAATTTAATAAAAATTTCAAATTCATTAAACAAGAGATGGACCATCTGATTAACAACAGAAAGACAAGATTTGTAGATAGGGATGTATGAATTCAACGGTGTGGATTCCCACATGTAATACCAACCACAATCATTCCTTCAACGGATGAGAGTCAACATTAGACAAATGCCGTTGGATGAGCCGTTGGGAAGATTGGACGGTCTGATAAATAACATAATTCAGTTCACACACATAATTATTCGAAGGATTAAATCTAAGTGGACAAATTTATCCCTGCTAGGGAATGCTTTTCACGTTATTGGAGATGGCAATAAGGGTATGTACTTGGTTTAACATGGTGAAATGTTGTATATAAAACATGTGAATAGAAAAAGTGAACATTATCATTTAAATTACTACTCCTATAAGTTTTGATTCACATCTAGTAATTTTTATAACTTTTGAAAATACCGAATTAAATTATATTTATAATTGTCTCATACCATTAAAATTTTTATACTATTATTTAAATCATAATTTTTTTGTTAACTTATGGACAATTTAGCTTTGTTCTATATTAAGGTGTCAATTTCTAAATGATTGTTACACAGTGACAATGATGACAATCGCAAGTCACAACAAATTTTATCAAAATATTAATTGTAAGGGACAATTAAGCTTTTATTATTTAATTTCTGAATTAAAATTATGGGATTGACTAAAAATCAAAGTTATGATTTAAATGAAACTTTTTTTTATAAAAGTTACGAGATTAACCAGAAATCAATCAAAATTATGGGAGTAATTCATATTTCGTTTGAGATGCCCCAAGGTAAATTATTCATTTCCTCTTTTTAACAAAACTAACTAGTTTGATTTCTCTAACTTTATTTTCTTTTTTATTTTAATATATCTTCATTTGTAATATTATTTTTTTATTTTCTCTCAGCTTATTAACTAATGATCATTTTTTCTCAATTTTTATGTTTAAAAAAGAAGCATCTCACTTAGCACCGTGAGGAGGTCACTATGTGGAACTGTCATATATGTGTAATAATTTATCTTTTTAGAGAAAATCATTTAATTGTATATGTCAACGTTGACTGCAAGATTTTCTCTTCCCTTTTTTTTTTTGTTTATCGCGAATGAATTATGAAAATGAATATTAATATTAAGGAGCTATCACTTAGGCTGACAGTACCGGTCTTAATCATCGACGAATAAGCATACTTTAAAACTTTAGCACTCCCATTTGTTGGACTTGGAATTTTGGAAGCCATGCAATATGTACTATACAAGTAATATTCCTAAGAACTTTGATTTGGTAAGACATAAAAAGGGTGATGTTCTGTTGAATATAACTAACTCCTAATTTGATATTTTATCTAAGATCTAGTATTAAAGAATTGATATGCTATGTACTATCTTGCATATGCATATTGCAAATGTACGAAAGGTATTTGTTCTTTCGGGCTATCGAGGTTTGGCCTTTCAATTATTGCAACTATTGATATATAATTACTGAGAGATCTTTTGTAAGAGGTTTGTCAGTTACGTTTTTTATAAATAATTTTTTATCCTCTTCCCTCCCTAACTTTCACTACGGATATATTTCGATATTTAATTCAATAATCATAGTAAGGAAGTCATTATACGTATTCAATACGCTTAAAGAATTCAAAAAATGTACACAAATACAATAAAGTAGGAACCAAAATAAACTTTTATACACCATCCATAAGTATCTAGAAGACCACAAGATATTCCTAAAATATCACACTAACACATTATTCAATCCGAAGGAAAACACCACACAACACATTGTATTTGTCAACTTACGTTTTTATAAATTTTGAAACACAACAATAATTTGTGATATACACTTTTTTATAAATAATTTTTTATGCTCTTCCCTCCTAACTTTCACCACGGAATATTTCAATATTTAATTTAATAATCGTAGTAAGGAAGTAAGTCATTATCCAATATATATACGTATTCAATACGCTTTAAAGAATTAACCAAATGTACACGAATACAATAAAGAAACTCTAAAGTAGGAACCAAAATAAATTATGCACCATCCATAATATCTAGAAGATCACAAGATAATCAATAAATAAATTGGAATGGGCCCATTACACGTAGGACCCAACACTTTAATATATCGTCATTATCTACATTATTTACAAGTCAATAACTACTCTTCCACAGTCAGCTCACAATTAGCAAGTGCTAAAGCTAAACATTGGGTAATAACATAGTTTTATAGAATTACAGTCCCTAGTTTATTCCCGGCTTTGCCTTTTTCCACACCATAAAATAATCACACCAATAAAAAATAAATTTGAAAATAAAAATTCCCTTAAGTTTCTAGAAAACTTGATTAAGTATAATAATATAACTAAAAATATATAAGGATTTATGCATAGGTCAATTTTCATTAACCCAAAATAATCTTTGACAAGATGACGCGTCGATATAGACATCTATGAATCACGGGTTTTCGTCAACTTCAAAAATTAATTTAATTAATATTTTTTCATTTATTTGAGAGAGATAGGAAGATAGAGACCAAAGTCAACCAAATGCTGTCACCGAACATGGCAGAATATTAATTATTGTAGTCTCTGATAATTCTTTTGACTTCATCAAACATTTGAAGCATTATTAAATTGATTTAATATATTGATTTTGGATTTCAAAATTCGGAACTGGGTTGATTTAGATCTGCTCAGAGTAGTATATAATTGTGTGGAGATCCATAATCATACTACTAGGAGTTAATTAAACACGTACATAGTTTTAGTAGATCAATTTTTAAACCATGTTTCCATGTGATAATTAAACTAATCAATTTTGACCGGATATTTTGATGGTGAAAGACCCGAATTAAGGACTTAATTATGCGTGTACGCAATTGATGACGTTAATTCAATTATGGAATAGAATAACCATACCAAATTAACTTTTTTAAGCATGTAAACTAAAAGAAATGCTCATAGTTTACTACTCAGAAAGTAAGAAAAATAAAAAAAGACGAATTAAATATCAAACTTGACTTTTAAGTACGAAATTGATAGACTGGATGAGTGTTAAAGTAAGCCACAAGATCAATCTCATGTTAATCAATCTATGAAAATAATCACCTACCATAACACATAAGCTCAAGAATCAAGTGTCCCAATAATAAGTTCGCTAATCTTGGTATGATTGAGCATAAAATTCCTATAAATGTAATAAAGCTATATTAATGCATCATCCATCCATTTGCCTAAGACATACCTTCACTTCAACTGAATCAATTTCTACTTTGGGATCATTTTACGTTAGAGATTCCCACAATAGAAACTTTGTTTTACATATGTAGGACTCGGTAAAACTGTAACATGAAACGTGTATTTAAAAATATGTTTTGGGTATGCGTTTAATACTAAAAAATCGATCCTCGGTAACACATTGGCCTTGCAAAGTTGATTATGCGGGATCATTACTGGGAGTTATCACAGTTGTTAACAAACTTATTTTATACACAAAACAAAATAATAAATCCATAAAAATTTTCTCTGACGATCCTTGCTCATTTAGTATGACTTCTTGTTGGAATTTGGGTTATATTGGTGAGATCTTTGATCCAACAGTAAAGAGATTGTGGTTATAATAAATGTCATGTGGCTTTCTTAATTTCCAATTAAATAATTTTTTTATAAGCCAAGAATTATACACAAAAATATCATCTTCATCAAATAATAATAGTACTAGTAGATGTAATATGAGAAGAATTAAGTTTCCTAATAAAGAAAGGAAGAAATAATTTCAGCATCATCAAAATGATGGAAAAATTGAAAGATGATTTATACTACAGCTAGCGATTCTATGCTACCAAAAAAAGAGGGAAAAAAAATGAGAAATCGAAATTTCTCAAAACAGAGCATAGCTAATCTAAGCTTCCCACGATTCGAGCGTGGGGAAGTTACAGAGAGAGTCGAAGTAATGCTCCCTCGCTCCGCCGTCGGTCGCCGCCGCAGCGTACGAAGCCGAGGCGTCGAGCATGAACGCCGCCGACGTGTCCAGCGTCGGGAATCCGTCCGCCGCTCTCCGCGGCTCCGGTCTAGACACCGCCGAAGCGGAAGCGCTGGAGCCGCCGATCTTCGCGCCGGTCACCTCCTGCACCATCCACATGAAATTCTCCGGATCCGCGTTGTAGAACGTCGTTGTCGCCGCGCGCTTCGACGGCCGCGCCTTGCGCTTCGCCACCCTGCCGCCGGAGATCGGAGCCACTCGCCGCTGCTTCGAGACGAGAGCCTCGTTCTCCGACACGCCGGAGACCGTCGGCGTGTGAACCGGCGTCGTGTCCGCCTTGGAGTAGACAGAGTGCAGCATTCCGGATGAGATCTCGGCGCCGGAGATGGAGGTGTGCAGCGCCTTCGTTAGGGTTTCGTTTTCCATTGTGAATAGATCGGAAAGCCATGTGTCGGGATACGCCGGGCGGTAGGACCACGGCTGCTCCGCCAGGAGATGATCGTAAGACGCCATTGTTTGTAGCTAGAAATCGACAAATTCTAAATTGATTAGAAATTGACCTTAGAATTTTGACCTAATTTTAGTTGTTAGAAGATTTGAAGAAGGAGAAGGGGAGAAGTAGTGAGTTAGAGAGTAGTTGGAATGAATCTGAATGTGAAATGAAACAGAGTGAGAAATGGGAGCTTTATAGGGAGAAGGGAGGGTGGTGAATAAATAGGACGGTGAGAAAGGAAACGCGTTGATACGGCCAGGTGGCAGGCATCTTTTATGCTAGGGGAATAAGTTATTACTCTCTCATTCACTTCGGGTATCCATAACTCTACACGGGGCCAAGCTCTAGGTCTCACTCACGTCATCATTTCTCTTATTTTATGCACCAAGGCCACAACTTTAACAATTTTGCAGGCCTCATCCGAGCCTCATCCAGACCACGAATATTAAATTGCACTATTCATTACCTTTAATGCAATAATTTGAAACAATGACCATTTATGTAAATGAAAAATTAATTTTATTCATTCTGAATAAAATTACAAACGACGAGAAAAAAAATACATTAAACATGACATCAATGCTGGAAAATGTTGATGTGTGTCCAAAATTCTTCAATTAGATCTGCTTGGATGCAAGTGTGGGCATGTTCTTCGCGCATATCAATTTCGCGAGCCATGACATTGCGAATGTTGAGAGAAACACCTTGCGTTGGAGGGTCACTTAAAATGGATGAACTGGCGATGGCGTAGTCGTTCCATGCGGTGACATTGTCTCCTTCATCATCCACGATCATGTTATGCAGTAAGACACATGCATACATGATGTCAACAATTAGTGGAGAGTGCCACATACATGACGGTCAATTTACTGTATCCCACCATTCTTGGAGGATTCTGAATGCATGCTCCACGTCTTTCTGAGCCGTCTCCTGCCTTTGGGCAAACAACAACCTCTTCGAAGTTGCCGTACATGTGATTGTCTTTACGAAGACGGGCCATCGCAGTTATATCCCATTTGCCAGACAGTACTTCATATTGTACCGACGACCGTTGTGAACTCTACGTTTGTCGATCGCCCGACGCCTAGCTCGTTGAACACTGAAGACTCATTCAACACATTGAGGTGGTTGCTCGATCCAGCGGCACCAAGTATGCATGCCAGATCCACAATTATTGGTTGGCAACTACCTCCAACACGATAGTCAAATGTGTGCCCTTGTACCCGCTAGTGTATGCACCTCTCCATGCCGCGGGACAATTCTTTCACTACCAATGCATGCTGTCGATGCTGCCCAATATTTTGGGGAAGTTGTGAACCCCCTCGTGCATGTTCACCAACATCTAGGTGTTGTGAGTCATTCGTATCCTTGAAAGCTTCGGTGACCGTTAGAAAAAATTTTGCATGGAGATACTCGTCGAACATATCAGCACTAGTGTCTTAAGTGAGTTGTCGTATTGCTGATGTGCATTTCTGCAATGACGATAGACTTTGCCGCCTACAACCTTGGTGCATTGCATGAAATACGAATCACGAGCAACAACTCCGCTGACAACACGCAGGAACAAAGGCATCCCCATCTGGAACCGTCGGCGAAACATCTGATCACTCTATCGAGGGTCTCTTGAGAAATAATCAATGAAGAACCGCAAACTAGCTTCCTCACGATCTCGATGGATATACATCTGACTCCGTGGTACGCTTTGTTAATTCCAAGCTTGAATTGCAGCTTGGTTGCGAGCAACCTCGTTGTTTATTTTCTCTTGGGTAGCAGGCGTCGCCTCATTCATCATTTTAATAATGTTCTCGCGGATGACTTTTTCATCGGGTTGAGGGGGCATTTTGACGGATATAGTGGGAGATTAAGTTTGAGAAGGATATGAATGATGTAGAATACAAATGAAAATGTTGTGGAATGATATGATATTTACAGGAAAAATATTTGAATTAAAAAAAAAATAAAATTGAGTTGGATCCGGCCCGTGTGCCTGCAGTGCCTGGACAGGGCGCAAACGGGTGTGGCCAAAGGCTCCTCCACTGTCCCAAGTCTTGTCCGAGGCCCCGGAATACCCACCTCAAACCCACAAGGCCCTGAAAAATCCACCTCGAACCTGCTAGGCCCCAGGCCGAACCTCACCCGTGGTCTGGCCCCTAGTGTTGGGGATGGCCTTATTACTTAATAGAGAATTTGAAGATGAGAAAAGTTTGAAAAAATTACTCATATTAGCTGGAACAAAATGATATTGTTTTAATATGCTAAAATAATTCATTGCTTCATGTAAATTTATCGGCTTGTTATATGTGCTAGATTTTGTTGGGCTCAGTCCTTAGGTCGGGTAGCCCAGCGGGACGAGACACCCACAACGGTTACCTGTCGTCTCATTCTGGCGAGATAGGTTAGCAGCACTTCGTGCGCACTATTATAGATACTCTTACGTGGCGCGCATTAAAACAATATTGCAGCCCTTTATTATATCCAATGACAATTATTTTGCTTACGAACCATTTATGACTAATTAAATCTCATAATTTTTTCTTATTTGCTCTAAAATGAAAAATAGGATTAATGATTATGAATATATGAAATGTTTTTCCAACAGCTTAACTTCAAGTTCGTGAAAGTGTCTATCTATGAGTAATGAGTAAAGTTTCGTTGAAGTTGATGGTAATTTTTTAAGAAATAAAGCCTAGTCAAAACTAAACTTAAGTTAACTTCACTTACAAAATAATTTTATTCGAACAATTCAACGAATTCAATGATTAAATGTCAAAAGCAAAGCATATTAAATGTCCTATTAACTTGAAATTTCAAAATTAGAATATGTAGCCACCGTTTTCTATACTGTGCAATGAATAGGGAGTAGTACTTAGGGGTGGGTAGGTACGGTATACCTTACCGAAACCACCATACCGTATACCTTACCGTAAATACGGTATGCGAAAAAGTCATACCTTTACCTTACCAAAGTTTTCGGTATACCGAACTTCGATATACCTTATTTTCGGTATGACGAATTTCCATACCAATACCGTATCTCATTTTTGGTATACCGTACCGAAGTTCGGTATACCTTACTTTTACAGTATACCTGACTTTCAACATCAATTAAAATAAAAAATTAAAGTTTCTAGAATATTATTTATATTTTATAATTTTAAAAATAAATTAAATATAATGTATTCATAATTATATTTATATTTTATGATAGATTTTATAATTTAAAAATATATAAAATATATTTTATATATAATTGTGTTTATATTTTTGTGGTATATACCTTAGTTTACGGTATATACCTTAATTTACGGTATATACCGAATTTCGGTATGCAGCGGTATACCGCGGTATTTGAAAATTCATACCGTTACCTTACCGGAATCTTTCGGTAAGGTATCATACCGTACCGAAAGTCACGGTATACCGAAAATTCGATATTTTTTCGGTACGATAAGGCCGGTATTTCGGTATTTTGGTATTTTTCCCCAGCCCTAGTAGTACTCCATATTGCAAATAATTTAAGTTATAAAATATTTTCTTCGATTTAATAATTAAGTTATGATACACTTTGGCATAACATCAGGCATAACATCAACGAATATATTGTTTTTTTAAGTTATAAATATTTTCTTCGAAGTATGTTCACATTTCTGATTTCACCTATCGTATTCAAGTCTCATACTGCAAAGAGGGCCCAATGGGCCACGTGGGCTAACAGGTGTAACCATGTAGTGTCGGGTCGGAATTATCCAGTTCTCCGTGTGGGTCCGGAGAATCTTTTCATCTATAATAGGCCTCTATATGTCGAGCATATACATATGCTATATATTTTAAATTACCAATGGATTATTAAATTTCATTGTAAAATATGATGAGAATGAGATTGCTAATTCTTCTATTTGTAATAGTAATAGATTGTACTTAGTTTTAATAGATTTTCGTTAACTTCTGTAAAATATGATTGTGATAGAAATTAAACGACCCTATATGAATTAATTGGGGTAGTTAAACAATGAATAGTTTATTACTATTAAGCTATAATAATAATTTTGTTGGCTTCATTGTAATTTAAATGAAATAGACTGTGTTTGGAATTTCGCTAGCAAACCCCACTTTCAATTTCCGTCATTTTCTGTGGTCTTATAGCTTTTCACAATTATTAAGCTGTTTCCAAATTATTGAATTTTCAAATATGGCTCACTGACATCATTGACTTATATCACTACTCATAAATTATTAAAGCCTGTGCTGACAAAATCCCTAACCTAATAATACCCACAAACTCATCTATATTTTTTTGTTTCTGTTTTTGGATTCTGGGAAGTGCAGAGAATAAAACAATGATCATATATCTTCGTTATTTTTCCTATGGGAGATAAGAATACTTAAATTTAATATACGAAGAAAGTAAATGTTATATAAATTAGACATATAATTTGGTTAAACACTCTTTATTAAATATATAGTATAGTATTAAATATTTTAAGGAAAATAGCTACAAATATAATTTGGGTAAACACTCTTTATTAGCCAGTTAATATAAACAGTCAACAATATTAGTGTAAAGAGCATTTTAATGGGAACATTATTAATTTTCGTAAATTTGGTTGCTTTATAAGCCACAATTAATACTCATATAGTGTGAACGTCAATTGTGAAAACGCGTTTTCTGCTGTTTGTCTATTTTTGCGAATACATAAAGACGATTTTTGTTGTTACGTTGCTACTAAAAGTTAATCATATACGCACAACAGAAAAAAAATAAATAAATTATGAAATCATGCATACGCTGTAAATATTTATCAGTTTATATCATGCACTATATATTTGACCAAATCAATATAATCATTGCCAAATTATATGATGACAGCTACTTTTTTCAATAATTTGAAGTACACACCCAGAATTACCTCTTGTGGGTAAAAGGTAAAATCCATTCACTTGCCCTTTCCCTAAAATATTACTCAGATTTTATTTTATGTTTTTATCATCATGGGTTGAATTACTTGAATTATTTTATGTTTCAGTATCCCAGCCCAGTATGTTACACGTTCAATTATTCATATATGGAAAAATTCAAATATTTCAATATAGACTATAGTTGTCTATCTATAAATTAATACTCCTATAACATGATATTGAAATATAATTGATGGGCTTCTATCAGATAATCCACAAACTTATCTACCAAAGAAATAATTAAAAATCGGATAATATATCTATAAATCTTCGATGTAGAATCAACTTTATTAGTGGGTGAAAAATCAACCTAATTTATGATTGTCTTATATCAAAAAAATACATGGATGGAAAGGCATTGGAGTGGGGGCCCTTTCTCGCCTTTCTTTTGTGAAGTAATCACGAAATTAATGTGGGCCCATATGCGTTCATACTCAACTTAAAAAAAGTTAGTGCACATATTTTTGTCCATTTAATTGGCAACTTCCTTGATTTTGCTCTGAAGTGTCGCAACAAAATTGCATGCATTTTTTAGTTCACATTAGTTTACACTTGAGAACTTTGAATAAGATTCTTATATGCTCAGTGGCGGACGCAAGAATTATTTTCAATAGGGGTTTTATTAGATATTCTCTCCGTCGACTAATACAAAGAACATTTTGTCCTAGTACGAGTTTTAAGAAATATAGTAGAAAATTGATTAAAAAAAATAGTGAAAGGTGAGTCCTACTTTATATATTAATTTTATAATAAAACTAGAGTAGGATAAAGTTAGTGGAATGTGTGGTCCATTACTAAAAATAGTAGAAAACAACTGAGAAGTTTAGTGGTTGACGGATGAAAATAGCAAAATGGAAAATTTATTGATGGACGGAGGGAGTACTTTTTATAGTCAATATATGTATATTTGTGTGTATATATATAATGGAATGCGCCCCTTATAATGAATACTCCTGCATATAATGTTAATTACAAGGGCATAATGTTCATTATAAGGGATGTACTATACATAATACAAAGTGCATAAAAATATTCATTACAAATGTATAAAATGTTTATGATTTATAATTTATAGTTATACAATAAGAATTGGTTATTATATGAACATATTTATATCTATCTATATATATATTATTTAGAAAATTACTTTCTCTTATTATGTTTTATACTTTTCTATTTTCAAATAACTTATTTACATTAATACGTAGTGTATATCGTTTCGTTTCTATTATTTTTAGTAAATGCACCATGCTTTCTTAAAAAGTATTATAGCACAATTGTTATAAAACTGAAAAGAAAAGAAAGAATTTGAAAATTGAAATATTACCAATAAAAATCACCGCCTAAAATGAAGGTTCCAGTGCCAAATTAAATAACGAGGAGAGAGTTAGTTTTAGTTTTAAATAATTTGAAAATAATCAATAGCCTTTAGAGCATCCACTATAGGGGAGTCGCGGTCGGGCCACGGGAGAGCCGCGAGCCGCGGCTCCCTGGAGTGACTGGGGTGGGCAGCCGGGGGGGGGGGGGATGGGGGTGGACAAGGGAGCGCCATGATCGTGGCCTCGACCGCGGCTCCCCTATTTCCGATTTTTTTTTTTTTTTAATTTTCAAAATTTATTCTATATATATCTAAAATTCATATCTTATTTTAACTCTACCCTCACACACAATTTACCCTATTCCCTTCAATTTGAATTTTTGTGAAATGCAAGGCGGAGACGATCCCGGTTATGGAGATTCGGGACAGGGGAACTTTCCACCCCCCAACGCTGGAGATCGAGTCCCGCCCCTCCTCCATCCCAGATGTGGAGTCCGCCATCGCCGGCGCCGTGGCAACAAACACCCCAAAACCGGGGTCAGTCCCCGGCTTATCAGCAGAGATATGCAGGTCGTACCCAACCGGAGACGGGCGACTACCGACCCAACATGGACGCGATAAACTTCCCGTCCCAATTTCAATCATCCTCATTCCAGAGCAGTCAATCTCCGCTTGATGAATCTGATAGATTCACATGGGAACAATTGATGGGGTCGCCTGATACCCCAACGCCGACGCCCGGTCGTGTAGAGACGGGGAGAGGAGGCGGTGGAAGAAGCGGCGGCGGTGGCAACGGCAGGCGAAGAGGCGGCGGCGGGCGAGGCGGAGGATCCGCGCGAGGTGGCGGCAACGGCGACGGCGGGCAGCAAGGCGGCCGTGGTGGTCGCAGACAAGGCGATGGCGGCGGCGGGCAGGAAGGCGGCGGCGGCGGTCACGGAGATGGCGATGGCGGTCGTGGTCGACGAGGGATTCTGTACACAGACGCCGAGTCCATTGCTATTGCTAGGGCATGGGATGCGGTGACGACAGATGCCATAGTTGGCACGGATCAGACCGACTTATGCTTCTGGCGGAAAGTCTTGGTGGTGTACAATGAATTCAAACCGCCGGGGAGCGTCGACCGTACACCCGATCAGATTCGGAAGAAGTTCGGCAGGATCACTACAGCTCTTCAGAAGTTCATTGGTTAATACAAGAACCAAATGCGCACTGCTCAGAGTGGCCGCAGCGAAGCCGACATAAAATTCCTGTCGATGCAGTTGTTCAATGTGCAAGTAGGCAAGAAGTTTACCTACTAGGTAGAATTCCTCGTTCTGCGGGACTCCCCAAAATTCAGAGCCATCTGCGAGAACGTGTCTGATTCTGGGCCGAGCCGTACAAGACAGGGCAGGGGTGGCAACTGCAGCAGTAGTAGCGGCGGTTCAAGGACCTTCGACCTCAACGACGAGGTCATGGAGGAGCCCCCCCGTCACTATCCCGGCGTCCACGGCCCCTGGGTCAACAGTCCGCAATCCGAGCCGCTAGATCCGCCTCCGCCACTGCCTCCCAACACTCTGCTGCGGGCCCGTCTGCACCCGCCCCCGGATCGGCCCGAGCGGCGTTGCAAAACACCCTAGCGGTGCAGATGATAAAGGAACTCAAGGACACTCTAGCCTTGTATGAGAAGTCGACCGACCCGACTACCAAGATGATGTACTACGACCTTATGGTGAGGCTGAGTTCGTTGTTGGGGTGGGAGGACATGGCGGCGGCAACGACGGGACCTCAGAGCGGTGGCGGTGGTGGTGACGGTGATGGCGTTGGCGGTGACGATGCAACGGGTGAAGTTGAAGTGGCGGATTCTGATGATGAGACCAAGTAGTCGGCGATGGCGGTGTTTTTTTATGTTTTTGTTTGCGTGTTCTAAAATAATTTCCGTTGTATAATTTTACCCCGTTCTATAATACAAAGAAGATTTGGTTTTCGATTTAGTTTTCATTAAATTATGCATTTTATTTAATTATTGTAGTCTAACAATTTTTATTGTAGTAGAATTAAAATATAAACAAAATGAAAAAAATAAATTTTTTGGTGGCTTGGCCATGTCCACTATAGTAGGAAACATGGGCATTGGTGGCCGATTTTGTGGCCTGGCCACACTTTGTGACTTGGCCCGACTAACTATAGTGGACACTCATACTAATGTTGCACGTTTGCCGAGACCAACACATTATATTATAAATATTTTTATACGGCATCATCTTCTTCCTCAAGCCACCTAACACTGTATCTTGCGGGTTTCTCTGCAACTAAGGATTTTCAGCCCCTTTTATCCTTCAGTTTTCAACCATTTAACCTTCAATAACATCAATTTGGTGAGGGCTTAACCTAGTTTTCCATGATTTCAAAAATTTTATAAGTAGAAAAAACACAAAAATTCATTTGGGTAGGGGCTTAAGTCCTCCATCTCTTGTTACTGTGTCCGCCAGTGCGAGTCATGATCATGATGTCATAATAACAGTATTTATAATATGATTTATATTATATTATCGCACTTAAATGAGAGAGAATGATTTATACCAGCGAATTCATAATTTTGCAGTCACGCTTTAACGTCTTTAAACTTTACAATGATAAAGATGAAAAATCAGGTAAGTTGACATATATATATTTAGACTAAAGTCCAATTTTTGTTCCTTACATTTGCCTTAAAATTCTTTTTGGTCTCATATATTAAGTTTGTGACCTTTTTGTCTCTAACATATTGTTTTAGTACATTTTGGTCTCAAACAAGGTCACAAGCTTAATGTATGGGACCCGAAAAGAATTTTATGGAAAATATACGAGATCAAAATTGGTCTTTAGTCCTAGATTATAATCAAGTTATTAAATTGATCAAACATTTTGAATGTTAATTTTAACAGAAAATGATTATTTTGGATCAAAACAATATGTTTGATACCAAAGATATCAAAACAATATGTTATGGACCAAAAGGTCACAAACTTAATGTATGAGAGCAAAAAGAATTTTAGAGTAAATGTAAAGGACTAAAATTAGACTTTAGTCATATATTAATGTTGTTATAAATTTCTTTTTTTTATTTTTTTTTATTTTCTCCTTTTCAACTAACATTCGAGAGTGCTCAGTATAATTTTTTATTTGGGATGATGATACATAACATTACAATAACTTGCACATTCAGAATTCAAAACTTGAAGTTTCAAATTTGACCGATAATTACAATAACTACAAATTTATGTAATAGTTAGGACAACTTAGAGCTTTAAAATTCTACTGCTAGACCACCGGTGCTCTATTGAAAGCAAATTACATAATAAAATTGTAAATTTTGAAATACAATTGTACTCCACTCACTAGTCCAAATCATTATGTGGCAAACAATAACATGTTGCTACAAACAAGATTAAAAATATTTTGACTTTTCTATATGAATTATCAATTAAACCACAAGAATCAAAATAACCACATATTAACTTCAAAATATATATGAAAATAACTGAAGGAGCTATATTAAAATTCACTTGTATAATTTTTTTATTTTCCACATATGCTCCGTATGATTATTATCATGGAGTACAAATAAATGAAAGGAATTGACAAATAAAGTAGGATTATATTGTGTAGTATTGTCCATGTGGTATTATAAATTTGTTTCAACATTTATTGGAAATTGTTAAATCTTGTGTTATTTATAGGAAGAACATATTTCTAGAATTTCTCTATAATTAATATCTAGAGCTTAGTTTGAATATTTCTTATACAAATATCAAAATAATTGTTTAGAAATTATATTAAACTTCTAAATTTTCCTACAGAGTATCCCTAAATTTGTTTTTCTCAAGTGGTCCTAAGTGTATTTCTAAAGTTCCAATAAATCCTCGCAACTCAACTAAAGCATATAGTATTTTATTGTTACTTAAGTTAAGTTAACGCAGAAAATGTGGATTATTCAGAAATATCTTAAAGAACTTTGAGAATTACAAATTGATAATACAAAATGGGGATATTAGTCTACAAAATTATCAATTTTGCCTAAATTTTGGTATTTCCCATTAACATTAAAATTGGTACTATAAAATATCATAAATATTATTTTTTGTGTTATTTCTCACAAGAGGTCAATTACTATATCTGACTACTTACGCACATTGTTATCCTACTTGACACTACTAAATTAAAGTAGTTTTCTATATGGCCTTTTACGTACTTGCCACAAACTTAAAAAGTGGTATAAAATATTATAAACATTTCAACGTATAATAGTTTTTTGTTTAAGATATCTTGTTTGGTTCGGTTGAGAATAACAAATTGAATATAAAGTTTATTACTCCCTTCGTCCCAGATAATTTGGGACACTTTGACTTGGCACGAGTTTTAAGAAATCTAATGGAAAGTGAGTTGAAAAAGTTGGTTGGATGTGGGTCCTACTTTTTTAGTTTTATAATAAAATGTGAGTAAGAATGAGCTAGTGGAATATGAGGTCCACTGCCAAAAATGGTAAAAGTGAAATAAGACAAATTATGTGGGACGACCCGAAATAGAATACTGGGTCGAATTATTTGGGACGGAGGGAGTATATTTTAAACCAATTTTAAAATTTATGAAAAATACTAGAATTTGACCAAAATTGTTGGTTTAGGTACTAATATCCCTTTACAATATATCAGTTGGCAGTAGTACAAAACATATCAATTTCTTCAATTAATGTTTTTTGCTCTCAGTTGATATGATTTTTGCTTCCAACTAATAGTTCTCATTTTAAGATAATTCTCAACCGAATCATTCATCGTGCTCATGTCATTTGAATGAAATTCAAAAACACGTGGATATATTTCCAATTTTTTAAGAAATATTTGACTTGGTTCACTGGCTAAAAATTTCGAAAATATATTTAATCTCTGACCATGCATCTTAACTTGTTCTAAAGCTAGGAAGTCAAAAATTGAGATGGAGTTGTTTGGGGTTCAAATGATAAGTGTTTGTGGGAACATTTCATTGATGAATGTTAGTGATGCTTTGAAAATCATTATTTAAACCATGTATCCACTTTATATGAATTAAGGATAAACAAATTCTTAGTTTTTATGATTGAGTCATATTTGTTACTAGATATAGTTAACTGGGTTAGTGTATGATTTCTTTGACTCTATGTGAGAGTCTTGTCTATTTGAATTCAAATAGCATCTCATAGTCTAACTCGGCCTCTATCAACGGCTAATACTATCTCCGTCCCTAAAGAGTATGAACATTTAGTTCAACAAGAATTTTAATGCATAATCAGAAAAATAGGAGAGAGATAGAAAGAAAAAGTTTTTAAAGTATATTAGTAGCAAATAAGTCCACCACATTAGAGAAAAGGGGAGTTTTCAAAATTTGAAAGTTCGTCTTTTTAAGGATGGGGGAGTATACTTTTTGGCAATGTCGATGGTTATGGTACACGTTGTGGATTGTGCATTACATGTACATTAATGAGATATTTTTTCTTATTCAACCAACATTCCAACAGCATCATTTTAGATTGCTGAAATAATACCACTAACTTCAAAATCATATGTTTCAATTTATTAAATTTGGAATCGGGAAAACAAATTGCAAACAATGTAAAATATATGCATAAGATGATAGTTTTTTGAAAAAAAAAAGATCAAAATTGGTGATTTGAAACAAAGGTATGGAATTTGTTTGGAATCAAAGAATGACCAATGACCCATTGGGCCAACCCAATCTTTTATCCCATATTCAGATCACAATGGATCCAGTAATGGCTTCTGTTGAGTACTCTCTTTGCTGTCTTCTCTCTCCATAGGCATAATTAGGGAGGTAACTTTATATGTATATACTTGCTCCCTCTCTGAATTTCCTGTTCTTGTCGTTTCCATCTCCTGAATTAAAGGTATCATCTTTCTAGCTTATCTACTCCCATTTTCTATCTTTGCTTTTTCTACTTTTTTCTATTTTGATTTTGAACCCTTCTGGTGGAGGAGGTATGATTGAATTCGGTGCTGCTGTGATGGATTATTGTTGACTTCTATTGCGAGAAATGGTATTTGCCTCATAAATTTGGGGTTTTTTTTCTGTTGAAAATTTGGATTATTGCCTTGATTTCATCAATTTGGGGGCTGATTGTTGTAATGTAGTAAGGCTCAGTTGCATAATTTCTGTTTCCTGTTAAACGAATTGATAGATTCTAAATTATTACTTGTTTTTTCAGCATCCATAGGTTTCATAAATGTGATCCTTTCAAGCTGATTGCTTCACAAATACAATGATTCAAAGCTAGGTTGCTTGATCAATTTTGTTATCTTCTATCATGAGAAGTGATGTGATCTTTTGATTGATTGTTAATTATAACTTGTTTTTTTCAGCATAAATGTGATCCTTTTAAGCTAATCAATTTCGTGGCTGCTGGCTCTATCTAGAAGGAAGATTGCTTCACAAATGCAATGTTTCCAAGCTAGGTTGCTTGATCAATTTTGTTATCTACTATCATTAGAAGTGATCTGGTCTTTGAGTTTGATCTATTTTGTTGTTTCTTCCACAATCTCCCAGAGAATTCAAGTGGATTTTTGGCCTTTGTTATTGCATTTTCTTGGTAAAAAAATTGGATAACTGCACATAAATGATAGTAGTACTTGATTTTGTGTTAATTCTCTTTTACACAACTTCTATTGTATGCTTCCATTTCAATAGATCTCCACTTCCATTCATACAGAATTGCAAGTACGAAGCAATCTAAACTCTCAGAGTGGTTGTGGAGGTAGCAAGAAAGGAGGGAGAGAAAGAGATAGGATGCCGAGTGAAAGGGGAACTCATTGGTGTTATAGCTGTAGGGCAAGCGTCACTCTCCGGAGGAGAAATGCGGAATGCCCCAACTGCCGTGGAAGTTTCATCGAAGAGCTCGAGGATACAACAGGTGTACCAGATGAGGAATACATCCAAGAGCCGAGGTTCATGGAGGCAGCCACAAGCTTCCTAAGGCGGCACAGGGCTGTCGTGAGCAACATATCCGAGAGAGCCTCTCAGAATGGCAACTCTTGGAACTCATTCCTCGTTTTCAGTGGAGACATGCCGCCCACAATGCCCGGCAGTGGCAGCCTAGTGGAGTTCCTAAACGAGACTCTGGGGTTCAGACGACAGAATGGGGGCGACTACTTCATTGGACCCGGCGTGGAGGAGTTCTTCGAGCAAGTCACCAGCGATAGCAGCCGTCAACCGGCTTCAAGACCCTCCATCGATGCCCTGCCAACTGTCAAGATCTCGAGGAGGCACGTTCGTGCAGATTCCACCTGTGCTGTGTGCAAAGAGAGATTCGAGATGGGGTCGCAAGCGAGGAAGCTTCCTTGCAAGCATTTGTATCACTCCGACTGCATTGCCCCGTGGCTGCAGCAGCGCAGCTCCTGCCCCGTCTGCCGCCAGCAGATAACTGACGGTGGCAGTGATCAAGCAACAAGGAGGCGTTGGTCTTTGTCGTGGCCGTTTGGCTCGTCTCGTTCCGGTAGTAGCCGTCAGGGAAGAGGTGGAGAACCTAGCCACCAGCATGTTCAGAGGCCTATTCAGTATTAAGGTCTTTCAGCTACCACTGAGACTCTCTATTTCGTAGTAATAATTTGTGTGATCATAGTGATTGATCTATTTGAAGGAATAAGATCACTCGCAGACAACAACATAATGGTACATTTAGCTGAAGAATTTGTACCTTGTTTTCCTATGAAGAAAGTTCCATTTTTAAGCAGTTTTTGACTTTTGTCATAGTTAGCTATTTGGGTTCAAAGTGTTCATTAATTGAGTGTTCATATATATATATATATAGAGTAGTGATATATGGCAAGTGCCCATTAAGTACATAACTAGAGAATAAATCACAGCCACAAGATCAAGAAAATCAAGGGCTAGTATTAAAACATGTGATTTTCGAATTTGAAGGAGAAATCAGTTCACTCTACCACAGATTTACTTCACTATAACAAGGCGGGGATATAATGGACATTTCACAAATAAAATTAGGGTTAACATTTGAATTAATTTCTCATTTACGGAATTCAATCTCTCTGCCATCACTCCTCTTCCCGTCTTCTCCTTCTCCTATTCTCGAAATTTCGTCGTTGCCGCCTTCCTTTCGCTGCAATCGCCCCCGTCTTCCCGTCGTTGTCAACATTCCTTCGCCTCCATCCGTCGTCGAACAATGGATTCAACTCAGAAAGATTTTTCAAATTTATGTTAAGTTGTTCTATAGGTTTGTTCAACTGATTTAGATTTCTCATTCCGATTTCTCTCATTTCGTCGTCAAACTCATTTTTTATTAACATTTCTTCAACGGATTTAGATTTGAACATTTAATTAGTGTTAAAATCAACAGTTAATTAGTTTTAACAATTCTACAAATTCAAACATCGGAAGTTTTTAATAAGTGAGATCTGCAATAGTTTATTATGCAATCCAAATTGAACATAAGAACATCTGCTTACAGTTAATTACTACAGTTAACTACTTCTCTTTTTTTATGTAGGTTTTGATCGATAGAAAAAAAGTGCAACCAAAGACTCCAATCGTGAGTAACTCCTACCTGCTCTGTTTTTCATTTAGTGAAGTATTCCATGATTAGAGTGAAGTATTCCATGATTAGAGTGAAGTGTTTGTGATCTACGCTTATTGTGCACTGTTTTTTTTATTGGAGTGAAGTAAACCATGCTTAGAGTCAAGTATTCTTGTGTTAGAGTGAAGTGTTTGTCATCCATGCTTATAGTGTTTTATTTTTCCATTTCAGTGAAGTAAAACAAGCTTAGAGTGAAGTATTCTAGTGTTAGAGTGAAGTGTTTGTCATCCATGCTTATAGTGCTTTGTTTTTTCCATTTCAATGAAGTAAAACATGATTAAAATGAATTATTCCAGTATTAGAGTGAACTGTTTGTCATCCATGCTTAAAGTGCTGTGTTTTTCCATTTCAGTGAAGTAAAACAAGTTTAGAATGAAGTATTCTAGTGTTAGAGTGAAGTGTTTGTCATCCATGCTTATAGTGCTTTGTTTTTCCATTTTAGTGAAGTAAAACATGATTAAAGTGAAGTATTCTAGTATTAGAGTGAAGTGTTTGTCATCTATGCTTAAAGTGCTTTGTTTTTCCATTTCAGTGAAGTAAAAATGCTTAGATTGAAGTATTCTAGTGTTAAAGTGAAGTGTTTGTCATTTATGCTTATAGTGCTTTGTTTTTCTATTTCAGTGAAGTAAAACATGCTTAGAGTGAAGTATTAAAGTGTTAGAGTGAAGTGTTTGTCATCCATGCTTAAAGTGTTTTGTTTTTCCATTTCAGTGAAGTAAAACATGCTT